>NC_142796.1:73711686-73913817 GCF_049724085.1 Artemia sp. Qi Xiang Cuo | reverse complement strand
TCTTTGGGCTGTTTGAGTTTTTTTTTTTAATTCCATGTGTTTGTCTCTTTGGCTGTGTGCAGAGTCTCTTTGGGGTGTTTGCGTCTCTTGGGACTGTGTGTGCTTCCTTAGGCTGTTTGAGTCTTTTTGGTCTGTGTTTGTCTCTTTGGGTTGTGTTTCTCTTTGGACTGTGTGTGTCTCTTTGGGCTGTTTGTGTCTCTTAGGGCTGTGTGAGTCTCTTTGATGTGTGTGTCTCTTGCTGTCTTATCTTTTTTGGTCTGTTTGTGTCTCTTTAGGTTGTTTGAGTCTTTTTGGTCTGTGTTTGTCTCTTCGGGCTGTGTGTGTCTTTTTAGCCTGTGAGTGTCTCTTTGGGCTGTGTGTGTCTCTCTGTTGGATGTGTGCGTCTCTTTGGGCCCGTGTACGTCTCTTTGGGTTGTATGTGTCTCTTTGGGCTGTGGGTGTCTCTTTGTGATTTGTGTGTGTCTCTTTAGGCTGTTTGTGTCTCTTTGGACTGTGTGTCTTTTTTTTGGGGTGTTTGAGTCTTTTTGGTCTGTATGTGTCTCTTTGGGCTATGTGTTTCTCTTTGGGCTGTTTGAGTCTTTTTGGTCTGTGTTTGTCTCTTTGGGCTGTTTGCGTCTCTTTGGGCTGTTTGTGTTTTTTTGGTCTGTGTTTGTCTCTTTGGGCTGTGTGTGTCTCTTTGGGGTGTTTGCGTCTCTTTGGGCTGTTTGTGTCTCTTTAGGCTGTTTGAGCCTTTTTGGTCTGTGTTTTTCTCTTTGGGTTGTGTTTCTCTTTGGCCTGTGTGTGTCTCTTTGGGCTGTTTGTGTCTCTTAGGGCTGTGTGTGTCTCATTGGGATGTGTTTCTCTTTGAGCTGTTTGAGTCTTTTTGGTCTGTGTGTGTCTCTTTAGGTTGTTTGAGTCTTTTTGGTCTGTGTTTGTCTCTTCGGGCTGTGTGTATCTCTTTAGCCTGTGTGCGTCTTTTTGGGCTGTATGTGTCTCTTTGGACTGTGGGTGTCTCTTTGTGATGTGTGTGTCTCTTTAGGCTGTGTGTGTCTCTTTGGACTGTGTGTCTTTTTTGGGGTGTTTGAGTCTTTTTGGTCTGTATGTGTCTCTCTGGGCTATTTTTAAAAATCTAGGGGATGTAATTTTGGCGTTTTTCATTAAAAATACCAAACAAGGCCTTTGAGGTGAAAGTACATATAAAAAGGTACTTTACAAAATCGGGGGGGAGCAGGGGGCGCTCCCTTGACCCCCCTGCAGATTTTGAGAAATAATAAATTTGATAAAAAAAGAACATTTTTGTCCCAATCAAGGCTGGAGTCCCATTTCTCCTATGAAATGTGCCTCTGTAAGTGCAAATTCTGAATTGAATCCACTAATGGCATCCTTTTCACTTTCTCATCCATTCTAAAGAGAAATTGTCAAGATTGTCCTTTCTTGTTTTGCATAAATTCTTGCATTAGCCAAAAGTGTTTACTTCCTTTCCCTTTTTCAGGGCGTCGGCCTTTGTACGCTTTTCATTTTCTTTCAGCATTATTTTCTAATTTTAATCTTGTTGTTTGTGGGATTTTTGTCAACCCTAGGTAGCTGCCAACCCCTCAATAAGTTTTTGGTCTATATCTTCCAAACTATTTAACAAAAAAACTGCTTTTTTTTAAATTTTATTGATTATAAACAACTGTTATATAAACAACAAAATAACTGTTATAATCTTAATGAAACCTATAGTAAAATGAGACAAACAAACAATTTGCTTGGCAGAATAGCTGCAGGTACCAGATGTAGGATACCATACAAGTTTAGAGGCACAGCCTATTATTTTTTTGAATTCCCTGCCTGTACTAAAAGTTAATTCTATTTATTTTTTTTTTACTTTTTTTGCGGTTGGGCTCTTTACTGAAAAATTACTATTGATTCTGTATTTCAGGTGAAACTGGTCTTGGAAAGTCTACTCTAGTCAACAGTTTGTTTCTGACAGATTTGCATCCTGAGCGTGTAATCCCTTCAGCTTCTGGTAAATCTTTAAGCCCATAGGACATAGTTTTCCTTTAGCTTTACTTGTACCAAGCCTTTGACTGTAGAAATGTTCCATAAATAGATTGAATAGTTGAAATTTCCGCAATTATATACTGAACGCACATTCCCCACCTTGCAATTACTTTTTTTTTGTTACATTAGCAGTGCTAATGCTGTAATTCTTTGGCCAGCTTGACATTGGTTTGGTGAACTGCATGTAGAGCTTCTGCTGGGTAGGTCCTGATGTAGGTCTATATGAGATTTTATAAAGCACCTGCCTGATAACATTTCCATGTGTACCTCCTCTTTTGCTGAGGATTGGTTTAAAAAAAAGTTTAATAAAAAAAATAATAAAAATTTACCTGAATCAATTGAAGCATAAAGTGAACAGAAATTTCCACACTGCTACCGTCCTCTAAAATCCCTATTGGCTAGAGTGGTATATTTGTACTTTACTAAAATGATTTGTATTTTGACAAGTGATTTTTAATTTGTCATAAAATCACAACTATCACAACGCAATAATATCGCAAGGCTAATCAAGCTTTGAAACTAAGAGCTATAAAATATCAAAGTGAGGCTACCTCCTCTCTTCAAACCCTCTAAAAAGCGCGAGTCTCATTTGTGCTTTACTGAAGACGATATTTGTTTTAAACATGTGTTTCCTGATAGTAATAACACCAACAGCATCAACAACAAAAAAGTCAATATACTAACCAGGGGTGCAAAAAGAAAAAAAAACAATTTCGTACAATAAGTACACTTTTGACTATCGATTTGGTTTTAGCATTTTAAAAGACGTCTTTTTGTCACTATTTTTGCTATTGATCAACCATTCCCCTTCTCCCCTGCAGTAGGAACTGGTTGTCAGAGGGGCTAACGGACTACTTTGGTTCACTGAACATTTAGATAGATCATTCTTGCGTGATTTCAGTTTTAAAAATGTGCAAAAGGTTAATCCGTATCCTGGACTTATGCTGCTTTGTGCTAAGTCAAGACTTCAGTTGTTTTCGCACCGTGTCACCCAAATTCCGCTGTTTGGACTGAAATTGCTTTTATACCGATCGAGAATTAGCTCGCTTTTGGACCATGTGTGGAATTCGCTAGTTTGTAAATCGACTCTTGTATTGATTTTTAGACTTGGAGCGCATGACTTGATTATTTGTAAAAAGGAGCTCTGATATTTTGTCTTGAAACAAAATTAAGTTTATTTGATTTAATGGTATTATTTCCGTTTTTAAAGGATATCTTCTTTGAATAAAATTTAATGAAGTAGCTTAACAGCGGAAATTATTTTGGCTAAACACATGATATGTGACGAAGTTTTTTAGAAGAAACAACTTAAATTCTTGCCCCCATCTTCAGAAAAACAAGTTTCTATCTTAAGGGGGGGCATGCAATTATTGGAGACATATAAATCAAGACACACTGTTGTTGTCGTTGGGGGGGGGGGTGTTGGAGGAGCTATAGACATTTTTATGCCTCCAATCTTTAGGAGCTACAGTCAAAAGATACCCCCAGGGTACCGAGGGAGTAGTTTTGGGTTGAGTTGCAAGGCGGCGAAGCTGTTGAGCAAACGGATGACGACTCTAGCTTGATAGACGAAACTCGGGATTTGAAAAATGATTGACTGATTTTCGTTGGCTAGATTGCCTGAAGCTTATTACCTCTTTGGCGGCTGGGTAAGTAACAGGAAAGTCGGAACATGAGGTTCGCTAGAAATTTGGTAGACATGTAACTAAACCCAAAGAAACTTTCCCACAAAATGTTATACCACTGACCATTACAGGCACATTTTTAGCAGGCTTCAAAATTGTATAGTTCGGGTATTGGTGGGCTTTGAATTTAGCTAGCACCTAGAAAGAAAAAAGTGGCCTAAAATTTCTTTGGCGATATCTGCCTTTTAGTAGTTAAGCACCCCTCAAATGTCAAGGGGATCACTAGTTCCATGCAGAAGATAGGTGGGACTCGGAAGTGGTTGAAATCTCAGACAATTTAACCTAATGCCCCAAGTCTTTTCCCCTATAATTTTCTAGCGCAGCGATGCCGAGCCTGGGTACGTGCACCCCTAGGGGTTTGCCATAGATTGTCTAGGCGCGATAAAAACAATTTGTAATGACGGCAAAGTATCTTTTACCGAATAAAATTCTATTACAACAACTGAAACGATAAGAACAACTGCTGAACCTGAAGAATAAGTCATGAAACCATTCAAACAAACAGAATTTGGGGCTGATGAATACACAATTTCGGGGCATGTGATGTCATGTGCAAATGATGTGGATGAGAGTGCTATGCGTATAATTGCAAATAGTTTCATTTGTAATATGTCATGTTTTTCCCGTTAGGTAACAGTTTAATGTATTTAAATTGCTGTGCTCCTAAGAATGATCCCAGCAGTTTCACGCCTGACCTGATAAGAAAAGATCCAAGCTTTTATTAAGTGGAAAAAGAAAAGAGTTGCATCCTAATGTAAAAGCCTTTCAATTAGCAAGCTTTTTCCAGAATCGGTAGGAAAAGAAAAATTGAGAATGAACTGACATTACTAAACCAAAAAAGAAGAAGCAGAAAAAAGCGTCATGAAGATTGCATGGAATATGGATTTTCATTTGTAGGAGACGAGAGCTGCCCTAAACCACAATGTAAAATATATGGAGATATACTATCCAGCGGCTGTATGAAACCCTTCTTGCTCTTGAGGTATTTACAGAGTAGACATGTTAATCCCACTGCTGAGGACATTATTTTTTATACGCTGGAGGGAGGGGGGAATAAGATTAAATCCAATTTGACGAAATACGTAAATTAAGCAAATAAAAATCTCGAAAACGCCTTTAAAGATAGTTACCTCGTCAGCCATGCATTGCTAAGTGCAGCAAAAATCACACAGTTGCCGAAATTTTGATTCTTCCCTGTATAAAAGATGTTGTTTGTTGTATGTTCGGAAAAAAAACAAGGAAATAATATAAACAATATTCCTCTTTCGAAAAACACAACGTCTCGAAAAACTAATGATATGTTTGATGATCTTGAGCAGACAAATATTACCAGAATTAACGGTAGTTAATTTTTTTGCTATTCATGTTGACGAAAATATAGATGTTATCAATTTTGCAGTTTTGATAGTCATTGCAAGATGCTTTATCGACGATGAACAGGATGAAACTTATTAGTTTCTAATGAATCTATAAATATGGTTGATTTCATAAAAACAAGACCAACAAACTTAAAATGTTTTAAAGATCTGTGCCAAAAAATTAAAATTTCTCTTTCTACGTTGGCTCCTGGGAGCCAACGTAGAAAGTAGAAGATATAGTTGAAGAAACTACGATTTTCCTCTGAAATAAATCAGCGAGTTGTTAAATATTTGAAAAGTCCCAAATTAGAACTACAGAAGTATTTTCCAAAACCTGACAACGTGAATAAATAGATTTTAAATCCATTTGAAAATGATTACTTCAAAGTTGTCAATAGAAGAAAAGAATGTATTAATCGAACTGTCAACTGTCTTTTCAAATTTGTCTTCAGAAATGATTTTCTAGTCATATTAATACAAATCATTTCAATAGACAGGCTGCACTATTCGCCAAAGAAAGAATTCCTGCCCAATCCCATTTTTAGATGGTCATTCGGGACTTATTTTTCGTCAGTAGAATAGAGTAGAGTAGAATATTTTTATTTATAACACGTACATAAATAAATGTCACAAAAACAGCGCACATGCCTGGTGGCATACTTTAGCGCTGAAAATATTGCCAACGAAAATACACAGCCATTTTCTAACTAAATTTTACAAGAACGAAAAAGAAAACCTTAATGAACAAAATGCTTAGCATGTCATAAGATATTTCTTCACCAGTCTTAGAAAATGTCGCTTGTTGCTGCATTCTCGAACTGATGCAGGAATTGAGTTCCAGATTTTTGGGCCAATGCGACGGATGCTGAATCCCGCTCTCGATGTCGGGCGAATTTCGCACGAAAAGTCTGAAAGATGCGTAGTAGGATAATTAAGAAATTGAGAATTAGTTGAGAAAATGCCGGAGAAATTTACAGGTAAATTACTATATTGATAATCGTGACAAATACTAGAGATAGAAATTAAATGAAGTTGGTCCAAAGAGAAAATTCCTGAAGTCCCAAATAGGTGTCTAACTGAAGATCTGCAATCAACATTAAAAAGAATCCTCATTGCTTTATTCTGAAGTATTTGGAGAGATTTGAAAACAGACAAAAAGGTAGATGCCCAAACCAAAATGCAATAGAGATAATATGGGTGGACGAAATAAAAATAAATAGATTTTATAACAGCTTTAGGAAAAAAGTGACAAAGACGAGTTAGCATGCCAATATTTCGGGAAATTTTTAACGACAGTGTTTTTACATATTTATGAAACGACAAATTTTCATCTAAAATAATCCCAAGATATTTAAACTGATCTACCCGTTTTAACTCAAGACCATTCAAAAAAAGAGAGAACCTGTCTGACACTGCTCATCCAGTTCTCAAAAATAACATATTGGCATTTTTTTTCATTAAGAGCTTGTAAATTCCTTGAATACTAATGTGAAAGCCAGTAATATACTTTCGAGGTTTCCGAAAAGAGCTGATAGGTCCTGGTTAGGAACGAAAATTACTACTACATCAACAAACATTATAATTTTACAAAGAGGTAAAACTTCTGGCAAATCATTTATAAAAAGAATAAATAGAATAGGCCCAAGGACAGAGCCCTGAGGCACTCCGTAATTAATTGGAAAAGTTTCGGAACGGAGATCGCGAGATTTATCAACACAATCTAGTCGTCTCCCAGAAAGCTAAGATTAAAAAAATTTAATAACTTGTGTTGAAAACCCATAAGACTTTAGTTTAAAAAGAAGCAACGAATGATTTACAGTGTCAAACGCCTTTGCAACATCAAGAAAAATTGCCAACGCGTGTTGACCATCATCTAGTGAATCATTAATATTTAGTAAAAGCTCATGAATTGCCAGTTTTTCTTTGTGTTTTTGGGTCGTACCAATTTACTGTTAAAGGAATTCGAGTTATTGGAAATTAAGCCTTGGGAGCCGGGGTGTATCGTACCCTTTAGATACCAATGAAAATAAAAAACTACAACTGTGATGAAACACCACTCTGGATAGATTTTTGGAATTCTATAAGCTAACAAAGTAGGAGCCAAAATTTTAAGGGATGGTACACAGGAATGGGGGCAAGCCAGCCCACCGACGTTGAATAGGCAATGGTAATCTATTGAATAAACAGTCCTGGTCACACATGAAATTATTCGTATTGTCCTAGTGATGACAAAAGAACCAGCGAAAGATGCTAAAATTTCAGATTAAAAAAAAAAAATCTTGAAATGGATTTTTTTAAGAGCTAGAGTTTTAGGCTTCTTTATGTTTTGCTGTCTGGAACGAAAGAAGTTGAATTAGGATTGAGCCAGCATCCTGGTTTATTAAGGTACTCAGTCCACTTTTGAGAGAAAAACAGTTGAAAAGTGAGAAAGATTCAGCTGGTTTGAATGAAATATTAATCAGCTGTTCGCATTTAGAGATGCGTTTTTCCCATAAGAGGTAGGGTTAAGTTGGAACGATTGGGATTTGCTTTTTAAGCAAATCCCAATTGCTTTTGTAAGCAGCACATATGGCTGATTTCGTATACTTTTTTACCAAGATGTAGATGATTAAATCTAGGGGCAAATCTCTCACCTTATCTCTAACATAGAACCTCAAGATCCCCCTTAAACTGGACAATGCCACTATCAGAGGTGTAAATCCTCTAATACGTAGTATCCGACCGTCATGCACACATACACTGCCTATTCCCTAGACGTACGGGGAAAAGTATCCATGTATATAAACATAATCTTACTTCTTTATTTGGCCAATGCTTAAAATAAAAAAAAGAACCAGACACGTATAGCACTCTTCGCTGAAGGGAACAGGAAAAAGAACATAACACATTAGATCCCTTTTAGAAACTTGGTTTGCACGATAGGTGTCATCAACCGAATCGCGCTATGGTCACTAAGATAAGAACTGTAGTTAAAACTCTGAATTCAGAACACGACAGAACATGATTTATGTATGTCAGGTTCCATATAGCTTTGAATTTGTTAATTTAATTGCCCTGATGCTTAAAAGACAATCAGAAAAATAAATTTCATTAGCTTGGCACATGGTCAGATTTCTAGCTAATAAAAGTTGTTCTGTTGTTTAAATTTCTTGCGCTATTTTTCTCAGAATTTCAGCTTTATATAACGGTAAAGGATCTTTTATATTTTAATTTTATTTAATTACCCCTAAATTTATATTTTAGTTAACTAGTGCTTTTATTATTCATCAATTTTTGTATTATTATTATTCATAGAGAGGATAAAACAGACAGTGCGTATAGAGCCATCGACTGTTGAAATTGAAGAAAGAGGTGTTAAGCTCAGACTGACAGTTGTTGACACTCCTGGTTTTGGTGATGCAATAGACAACACTGACTGTTTCAAATCTATTATTCAATACATTGATGAACAGTTTGAGCGATTTCTCAGAGACGAAAGTGGTCTTAATCGTAGAAATATCCTGGATAGTCGGGTGCACTGTTGTTTCTATTTTGTGTCTCCATTCGGACATGGGTGAGTTGAATTATTCGTAGTTGCTTATAAATACCTTAATTGCCACCCCATGATTAATGACGTATTTACAAAACTAGCCCTTCAAGATTCTTATCAGAATGAAGAGCATTAGCTGGAACGCAAAACAAGATGTATGTAAAGAGTGGATCATTCAGAAAAGCGATTCTAGTACAGTACTACTGTTGTCAAGGGAAAAACCGTGTCATAACTTTGTTTTTTTGGGTTCAGGTTCAGGTTCAGGTTCATTTATTATTCAATCTTACATAATGACATTAAATATATACAGATATCTGGCAGTGAGACAAGCTCGTTTTGCACTAATAAAAAAAGAAAAACAATAAAGAAATATACGGATTTTCATTCAAAATGGTAGACTTCACAAACAAATATAAATAAATCAATAAATGTAAAGTTAATTACTCACCACATCACGGCAGACACCCACCCGACGCATACATAAACAACTCTCAACCAGCAATGGGACAAGAAGAAGGATATCAAGATCCGAGAGAGATCGAAAAATAAGAAGAGAGAAAAAAAAAAAAAAAAAAAAAAAAAAAAAAAAAAAAAAAAATAAAAATATTGAAAATATTATATGACTAATAAATGTCCAAAAGGAATGATTTTATTTTATTTTTAAAATTCCGATCGACACATCAAAATCAAAAATAGATTCATATTGGTTCCACCCGGCGACCACACTGTTTCGTAGAGAAAACCGGGACCTCTCTGAAATTATCAACGGCTGGCGTAGTTTGCGTAGCGTGCCTGCGAGCTGGATGAGAAGATGGTGGAGCAACTGGGAACAAATCAAAAGAAAAGAAATAACTGGGCAGTGACAGGAGATTATGATTAACCTTGAATAATATCGAGTTAAAAGTAACTGAAAGTTCAACAGGAAGAATATTCAATAAACAATATAAACTCTTTGTAGAAGACTTACTGGGGAAAGACGCTGGGGAAGGAAGATAACCTTTTAAAATACGAAGCGCCTTATTTTGTTGCCTCTGAAGCGGAATTAAATGGGATCTGAAAGTATTCAAGTAAATAAGTGGGCAGTAATTTAGATAAGAATGAACAAGAGCGAAATAAATAGCACGCATAGCTTCGAACGGCAAAATGAATTTCATACGTTGCATAATACCCACGCTCCTTCCAAGCTTCAATCTTATACCATTTATATGCGGCTTCCAAATCAAAGTTGAGTCAACCAGCACACCAAGGTAACGAATAATTTCAACACGTGATATATCCATACCTGGAACAGATGACTTAATCAACTTCAGGCATGGAAGTGCCCGTGACGTACGCGAAAATACCAAACTAAACTTTGTTTTTGAAGTGTTCAGAGCTAGCCTATTTGCCGTAAACCATGCTACTAGTCTATCGAATACTAGACTTAAGTTGCGTTTGACACGATCTTCATCGATTCCAGAGGCACTACAGGCTGTGTCATCTGCGAAGAGAACGGTCAGCCCTAGGTCCTCAACTGAATTACTAATATCGTTAACATAAATTAGAAACAACAGAGGGCCGAGAATTGAACCTTGGGGCACTCCAACATTATTTGACTGGTTCGAAGACGTTGATATAACTTCGCCCCCATCAATACACTGGACTCTATCACTTAAATATGACAATATTATCGATTTAGCCGGACCACATATAGCACAATTAGACAATTTTTCATTTAAAATCATGTGACAAATAGTGTCAAACGCTTTCCGTATATCCACGAATATAGAAGCTGGAATTTCACCCTTATCCAAGGTATCATGAATAAACTGGGTTACTGCCAAAATAGCATGCTCTGTAGAATGTCCTTTTCAAAACCCGAATTGGGACTTACTGAAAAAACCATTCTTGTCAAGAAAATTCTAACAATCCTCACGTACAAACAACGTTCAATAATTTTTCCGAAAGCAGATAGAATAGATATGGGCCTATAGTTGGACGGATCTTTTATATCTCCCCCTTGTGTAGTGCAATGACACGGCGGACTTCATACATGAAGGGAAGATACCATTCTTGAAACAAAGATTAATTATGTGCACAAGAAAATTTACTATACTAGGCATAATCGGTTTAAGCAAGTTCGTAGAAGATCCGTCGATTCCTTCTGAGTGTCCATTTTTGAGTTGATGAAGTACAAGCATCAACTCAGCAGACGAGACTGGAGTGAGGAATATGGATCGGTCAGTAGAAGAGGGTAGAAAACTTTTGAAATCAGCAGAATTTGGCGTTGATTTTTGGGATGCCTCTTCCGACGTCTTTTCACCTATTTTAGCGAAGTGCGTGTTGAGCATGTTGGCGACGTTAAGTTTTCCTTTAACAGCTGTATCACCACCTGGGGGCATTATTTCGTCCGGAAAAGAATTCAACTTTTTTTTTGCCGATACAATCGTTTATTAATGTCCATACCTTCTTAGGAGATCCATGCGCGCTATTGAATGCCTTCAAATAGTAGAGCTGTTTAGCAGACCTGAGAGCTTTGGTTAAGCAATTTCTGTAAGCTTTAAAAAGGCTTGATTTGTTTCATCGGGATTCGATAGATATATTTTATACAGCCTGTTCTTTTGATTGGATCGACCTTAGTAGTCCTCGTGTAACCCAAGGCTTTTTAGATCTGTTGTAAGGTCTCAGACGGGTCGAAGACATCGGACGAGCCACATTAAGCGCTGTGGTAAATTCATTGACACAATACTGTGAAGATTTATTTAAATCCTCCCAGTCTAAGCATGGAGGGGGTCAAATTCTAAGCAGCAGTTCATTCAACCGCTGAACAGATGTAGAATCAAGCCTTCTAGTTGTTTTGATCGGAGTCACCGTTTGTCGCCCAGTTTTTATCTCCATCAAAAGCATAAAGTGGTCTGACGTGTCATCGATAATAGCATGACACGAATCAAATTCCATATTCAGAAAAATATTGTCGATTACCGTTGCTGTCGAGCTTACAACTCGAGTTGGAATACGACAAGCTGGGAGAAGCCCCAGCAGGCGAAAGACAAAGTGTCAGAAAATCAACAGCCGAAGGCGAATAATGTGTAGATGAAAGATCATGACCAGCATTACTTATATCAATGTTAAAATCCCCAATGTACATAATCTTCCGACTTCGCTCGATTGCGATCGAAGAAAACGCTTCCAGCTTACTTATTAAATGTTGCACAGAAGAGCTAGGTGGTCTTTAAAACAAACAACACAACACTTTTTCATTATCAAAATCAAGCTCAACAACCAAAAATTCAAACAACATTTCTTCATACATAGAATCAAAATCCGAAACAATCCTGTCAGTAATATCATTATGAATAAAAAAACCAAGCGCCTCCTCTCGATCTGTCATTCCTAGTCTTAGAAATAAAATTGTAACCATTAATATTCGCTAGGTGACTAGTTGACTCATTTAAGAAAGTCTCACATACAGCTAAAACATCAACTCGACAGCATGGAAGGAACGAAGATAAATGGTCCAAACTACTCATCAGCCCGCAACAGTTTAAACTCGCCACCCTCAAACTACCAGGAGAAACATGTCTGTTAATCTCATTAGGGAGTAAATAATTGTTAATAGGGAGGGATCTAATAGAAATATCATATTCATCATCCGAAAAACCACAATCTGCAGAAATTTTTATTAAATCTAATGGGTCTCTCTCAACCTACTCGATGTCCCATCACCAGTAGAATTAATCATAATCATTTTGACTTACCAAACCGTCTGGTGGGAGTCTGTAGTGATGCGGTAATAAATCATCAACCAAACCTTGATGTGGAAGAGTAGGGCACTTCTTTTTAAATATCTTATCTTCAACTTAAAAAAACACCCTAAGAAAAAACAGACCCTTATTTCTCGGCCTATGGAAAATATAAAAAAATAATAGCGACGATGAAGCATAATCTGGCATGGCAGACTTAACAAGTCGAAGTCGCATTGAGCACTGAACACAATAAGAAAGAAAAAACAACGAAAAGAAAAAACCAACACTGACTAGTGGTCATTTTCCCAATCATGACACACACCAACAAAATGAACTTGTTTCATCTCTCGATCGCGGACGTATTTCATTAAACAAATAAAACAAATAATGGTCCGCGTATATACACTTACAAACAAACTAATTAATCTTTCCCAGTCAGAAGAATCACTTTTTTTCACTTCTAACCATAATTTAATACCCTTATGACGCACTCTGGATGAAACGATATGTTTTGACTCTTTCATTTCTTGTGATTTCGAGAGTAGGGAGTTTTAAATCGTGTTGAGAGCAGGGGGCAGGTCTGTAGAGAATATAATCCCACTACCTTTTAGCTGTTTAACATTGTTCATGATCAACTCGACATCACTCTCCGAGCTTAGTGAAATAAATACTGGGGACTCCTTGCGTCGGCTATTTTGCTTGCTGCGCCTATTTGTGATGTTTGCAGCCCGTGAAGAAATCCGATAGCACTTAGTCATAGATATGTCACTAGTTACACCCAGCTTTTCGCTAACTATTTTAATGACGCTATCTTCAACTTTCTTGTTAGGCTCTTCTGCCGGTAAACCATGCACAATAAGGTTCAGACGGCGATCTTTCACGTCGATAAGTAATAGCTGTTTTTCCAGGGCCTGGTACTTGTCGACATACTCGTCGATAGTTTTCTCAAAGTTATTAAGCCTCACATCACATCTCGGTCGGCAGCCTCCGTTCTCAGCGACGTGATCTCAGAAGTAATTCCGTCAAGCTTATTATTTAATTCTGTCTGCGTAGCAATAATAGAATCTAGTTTTCTGCTCAAAACTTTTCTGAACTCGTCGAACGATTTTTGCGTAGCATTAGCCATGATAAATCTCGATTATAAATCCGCTTCGGGAGGGTTTGGGATTAGCAGTTCATTCGAAATAGCATCAAAAGGGACTTACTGGCAAGGGGGTGTGTGAATACCCCCGCTAACCAAATATAGCACGATTAAATCAGCTCTTGACTCCTACAGGCAATGCATCAAACAGGTTTGGTCAATTAACTATAAATAATTCAAGTTCAAAAATGTTGATTATGATAAGTCCATAGGGAATCACAATTGAGTCTTACTGTATAATGAGATTATATCCAGACTTGATTCTGTTGACTATGATAAGTCCGTAGGGACTCACAATTGGGTCTTATTGTATAATGAGATTATATCCAGACTATATCCAACAGAGGTGTTTACAGTATGAACTCCCAAACAAGACTGGTAGTAGGTCATAGTACGTTTCATTGTCCCGCGTTTAATAGAGATTATTGCAGCTAATTGTAATGGCTTATTAAATAATTACAATTGGTGTGCTCTATTAAGCGCGTTTCTAGTAGATAGTTTTACCAGGAATTTTTTTTCAAACAGTTCGTTCTTGAGACAGTAGTAACCACAACTCCAAAAAATAGAATTTTGATTACAATATACATATCAAAAGAATTGTATTTTTGTTCTGATTCAAAATATATAAAATTCATTAAGTTTAATGTTACCTATCAAAAGCAACGAGCCTGAGAAAATTTACCTGACTTTCGAAAAGGGAGAAAGCCCTCAAAGATTCAAGCAATCTTTGTGGAAATCACACCATCAGACTCAGTATATCAGAGACCCCTGTTGTAGAGGTTTCAAGCTCCTATCGAAAAAATCGTCCAATTTCGTGTTTTTTTGCCATAAGAATGATAATGGATACTTGATTATTTGTATGTTGTTTTTTTTTTGAAATTTTATGTTTATTTTCTTAGCGGTATTAAAATACTTCTCAATTTTAAAATGCATAGTGGATTAACATAAAATATTTTCAAAGAATGTAAAATTGGGAAACACTCTTCTGGAGAAGTGATATGAGAAAACACATTAGTTCAGTGCATTTTCTCAAGATTGTGAAAAAATGGCTCCAGCGCTGACTATTATGAGTTCTCGAAGTTTTCTTTTCTATTTTTAATATTATTCAAATTTTGTAGGACAAAAGATTCAACCCAAATAGTCGGATTTTATAAGAAGTTTTTTTTTCGGCTAAGCCTTCTTAAAATTGATAAAAATCTATTTCAACTATTTGATGGAATATATGTCCCCAGAGGCAATATAGTCGGCAGTCTATGGAGATTTGGGTTTACTGAGTGCGTATGTTCGCTTTTGCCACTTTAGGCTGTAAAAGAAAATTAAGAAAAAGAGAAAGAGTAGTTATATTTTAGTGTGCTATTGGTATTTGTAAGGCCTTCGAATCAGAATTGCTTTTGCTGACATTCTCTGTAGACATTTCTCTGTAGTCTTCTTTGGGAATTGCCCAAGATTTGAATAAGAGATAATAAATTGCACAAGTGCAAAAGCAAAAATAAGCACTGATAAAGCTGCAAAAAATCTACCCAAATTGAGAAACCTGAACTTGCATTAGAACAGAAAATGCGAAGGAGAAATCGTCTGGAATGTGCTGAGTTAAAGTCTAATAAGACACGCATCTGAACGCCACCTTACAAAAATTTAAAGTATCTAAATGTGCATCTATTAATGAAGCTAATGTATATTGAATATTTTCGAAATCAATTACGTTTTTTCATTCTGTAGTATCTTAACTGGCCTGATTGATTAGGTCAACTCAAATACGAGTTAGGAATGGCTTCTGTTTTTATAGGTGTGTCTCTTCTTTGTAGGCTAAAGCCTTTGGATATTCAGTTTATGAAGATGCTTCATAATAAAGTAAATATAGTTCCGGTGATTGCTAAAGCTGATATATTAATGAAGAAAGAATTGTCTCGGTTGAAGAAAAGGATTCTAGATGAAATTGAAGAAAATGGCATTAAAATCTATCAATTGCCTGACTGTGATAGTGATGAAGATGAAGATTATAAAGAGCAAGTAAGTTTGGTATTGGATCATTGAAACGAAATCTGAAATATCTTTTGGAGGTGGTGGGGTGGGGGGTCAATTTTTGTAGGTTGGGGGGATTGGTTAGATAAACAAGTCTTCTTGGGTGGGGCGGGGCATAGAGCCTAGTGGATATTAGATCTTTTTTTTTAATTGTATTTCATTTATTTTGATTGTCCGCATAACCAATAATGTAAGTTCGTATAGTACATAATATCTTCTTTGTTCCTGTACGATAATATGAATCGAATTAAATAGAGAAGCAAAATAAATATTTCGACCTTTTAAAGTTCATTTTTATTTAATCCCTTTTTACAATTAGTTATGAATGGTTAGTCTTAGGTTCAGCAGGACTTACTTGTGGTCTGAAGAAGAGGGATTTGACTATAGTATTCTAGTTATTTCAATTTGATTTTTAAAATATATTCCAATTAGTTTTCCAATTATAGTAAAGTGATAGGTAGTTTTCATTTTTAGGTAATTCCTTTATACAACTAGTTATGAATGGGTAGTCTTAGGTTCCCCATGACTTACTTGTGGGCTGGAGCAGAGGGATTTGAGTCTATAGTATTCCAGTTATTCCAATTATATTTATAAAATATATTCCAATTAGTTTTCCAATTATAGTAAGGTGATCGTTAGTTTTTTTTATTTTTAGGTAATTCCTGTATACAATTAGTTATGACTGGGTCGACTTAGGTTCCCCATGACTTACTTGTGGGTTGGAGAAGAGGGATTTGACTCTATAGTATTCCAGTTATTCCAATTATATTTATAAAATATATTCCAATTAGTTTTCCAATTATAGTAAAGTGATAGGTAGTTTTCATTTTTAGGTAATTCCTTTATAGAATTAGTTATGAATGGTTAGTCTTAGGCTCCCCATAACTTACTTGTGGGCTGGAGAAGAGGGATTTGAGTCTATAGTATTCCAGTTATTCCAATTATATTTATAAAATATATTACAATTAGTTTTCCTATTATAGTAAGGTGATCGTTAGTTTTTTTTTATTTTTAGGTAATTCCTGTATACAATTAGTTATGACTGGGTCGACTTAGGTTCCCCATGACTTACTTGTGGGTTGGAGAAGAGGGATTTGACTCTATAGTATTCCAGTTATTCCAATTATATTCATAAAATATATTCCAATTAGTTTTCCAATTATAGTAAAGTGATAGGTAGGCTGTAAGAAAATGTGTTGACTTTTATGGATAAAAACGACATTTTTCGACTTTCTACTATATTATCTGGAAGTCAGCTGAACTTGTAAAAAATAAAAAAAAAGCGAATCTGCAGATCATTTTATAAACAGTCTAGTGTTTTTCTTTAGATGTCTTGTTTATTTGTGTGTGTGTGTTTTCTTTTTTTCTGGTCCACTCTATATATTTTTTAGTATGTAGTAAATAAATATATCAGCCTGTGTAATGGTCTAAGATATGAGTAACAATTGTTTGTTAATACCAATAGTAATCGAAGTTTCTTTTTTGTATAAAAATATATTTATTTATTTCTATCAAAATCTAGGAGCGTATGAAATAAGCGAATAAATCTACAGAAATACTCCAGCAAATCAAACAAAACAACGATTTTCAGGACAAACCCAACAACAAGATGAGACTAAAATTAATAACTGAAAAGACTGCATGAAACAAAATAACGAAAAATAGAAAAATGTAAAACGTTTAGCACATGGAAAAGGTTATGAATAGATATATTCAGATCTACAGTAAAGTTACCAGTTTTAATCTTAACTATTTCCAAGAGTTCAATTTCAAATCTCGAGACTAGTTAAGTGTTACTAGAACAAATTCTAAAGCCATAAAATAATTCTCAATATTTCAAATGACGAGTGCAAACCACAAACAGGGGAAACCAACCACTAATAAGGCTGAAAGGGCAGAAGCATGTGAATTTTACTAAAGCTTACTAAACCAACGGAGTATAAAGTAGAGAACAAAATACATTTTAAAGCTTTTAAAGAGAACAAAAGCTTTTTGGGTATGGTCGCAATCCATTCCTTTTTTAAGCACACTGGACTAAGACCACCGTCCAAATCAAAGAGATTCTTTATATATAATTAAAAAAACTGCCAATTATATAATTTATACTTCTTGAATTGAAAACACGTCTACAAAAAAAGGCTTTCTCACACCATGGCTTTCTCGGTTTATTCTTTCATAGGTTTATTTTTCACGTCGGCATGTGCTGTCATAAATGTCTGACACTATTTTTATAAATTTTTCAAATGCTTCAGACAGATGATCTTCATCCATCACTGCCCCGCCCCCCTCCAAGAAAAAGATGAACAATTACACTATAAGCAGTTACGACAACATTAATAAATTGTATCCTAAGACAAGAAAAAGAAAAAAAATGAAGAAATTAGAAATAAAACAAAAAAATAAGAATTCTGAGCTGTGAATGAACTGTAATTTTATTTTTTATATATATTTGTCAATGAGTTTTGAAACTGAAATTTCTGGATAGTTTGTTGCATATTTACTAATCGATCTTTATTTGCGTGTTCATAGTGGTATGTGCAGCAAATATTTGGTGAAACGAAAGAAGGTGAAGCGGTTTTTTGCTTTATCAGTTTTGATGAAAATCTTTGAAAAAGGCACATAATGAAAAATATGATGCAGCGCGACAGCGTTGTAAAGATTAGCGCGGTAAAAACGGCCGAAGCCCAAGTTTTTCGGAAACAGTAAACCTTCATTATCGGTTATTGGAAACTAACGCCGCGTTCCATTCGTTTATTTTAATTAATTTTTGGCGTTCAATATGCAATTGCAATGATTGAATTGCGTTCAATTTTGTCGTTTCAACTATAATTTTTGGTACAAAAGCAACACCAGAGGGAAAGTTAGATCACTAGATTTTAAGCATTTCTTCTAATTTTCAAATTATTAGTGTAAAATTTTTTTTGCTGTCCAAACAGGATTCAATAGATTAATTGTGTATAATACTTTTGCTTATTCAATTAATTTAAATAAGTTATATTGAACACCGTGTAGCTTTAAAACTGAACTTATATTGCTCATTGACTCTAACTCCGAGTCCTCGACTCAAGGATGCTACAAGTGCAACTATTGTCTTAGTCATTTTCTCTTTTCTTGCTTAGTTTAATCAACTTGCTAGTAAACTTGTTGACGTTTTCTTCTTTTAGGTAAAACAGCTGAAGCAAACCATTCCATTTGCGGTTTGTGGAGCAAATACTTTAATAGAAATTCGTGGAAGAAAAGTTCGAGGTCGTCAATATCCATGGGGAGTTGTAGAAGTGGAAAATCCAGAACACTGTGACTTTGTTAAACTTCGAACGATGCTCATGTAAGTTGAAAAGTGATTGTTGAAGTTGGACAGATCGAAAAGCTTGCTCAAACTGGATTTAAAATTCTGGTATGCCTCACTTGCACAAATACGGCTGTCGCGTGGCATGGTGGCCATTTAACACTCAAAATCTGGCCCACAAACTTTATTGTGAAGTAATACAACACAAGTATAACAAGAACAGAATAGAGAAAATATCCATATTTAGGTGATTTTTCGAATAGGAGTAAACTAAGATACAAAATGTAAGGAAATGTGTAAACTCTGAGCTGCACAATTTATTAATATTCTTGGTTTCATCACGTTTCCTACCCTTTTAATCGATAAAATCCTACATATTTTTTTGGTAATTTTTCAGACGAGATTAAACTAAGATACAAACGTAAGGACATGTGTAGAACTCAGGTTATGGCGTTTATTAATTTTAATGATTCTTCACGATTAAAACACATTTTCTACCTTTTTTTCGCTAAAATGCTGGGTTATTTTTCAGACAGTAGTTAACCAAGATACAACTGTAAGAACTTATATAGGGCTCTAGCTGCAATGTTTATTAATTTTCTTGATTCGTCACGATTAAAATACATTTTCTACAGTTTTATTCTCTAAAATCCTATGTAATTTTCCGGTAATTTTTCAGACGGGAGTAAACCAAGGTACAAATATGCATTTATTAATTTGCTTGATTTGTCAAAATTAAAACACATTTCTTACCATTTAATTCTGTGAAATCATGGATAATTTTTCAGACAGGAATAATCCAAGATACAAGCGTAAGGACCTGTGCGGAAAAGAGTAAACCAAGATACAAATATGCCAGACTTGTGTAAGTTGTATAGAGCTCAGGATGTAGCATTTATTATTTTACTTGATATATCAAGATTAAAACACATTTCTTGCCATTTAATTCTGTAAAATCATGGGCAATTTTTGAGACAGGGGTAATCCAAGATGCAAGCGTAAGGACATGTATATAGCTCAGGCTGGAGTGTTTATAAGTTTTCTTGATCGTCAAGACTAAAACACATTTTCTGCCCTTTTATTCGATAAAATACTAGGTAATTTTGCGGTTTTTTTGCGGACAGGGGTAAACCAAGATACAGACGTGAGGGCTTGTGTTTGTTGTTTATAGTTTAGGTTGTTGCGTTTATTAATTTACTTGATTCGTCACGATTAAAACACATTTTCTATATCAGTAAAATGTTTCAACTTGATATACACCAAAACCCTGCATAGTTTTCTAAATTAGATTCTTTCAAATGTTGGATCTACGGCGTATCAAAGGATTTGTTTGGCATTTTTTTTGGCTAGACTAATATTATAGCTCTTTTTTCTAAACTGTGAATTCATATGTTTCATCTTCTTCTGAGAGTTAAAATGTATTCAATTTTATCAAAACGTGTTACCCTGTCTTCTTATTTTGCTTCCACAAATAGCTGGTGACCGCATGCCTTTAAATCGAAGTTAATTTTGCCGCGTCTTTGTAGCATAAGATTATGAAATTAAATAGAAAGCCAAATGGCCAAGGTGTTGTGGGATATGGTGGCCAGGCCTCATGTAAGCCATTAGTGGACTAGTTTTTAGAAGTTTAAAAAAAAAAAAGCTCAAAAAGATGTCCTGTTGATTTTGCTTTTAATCCACTAATGAACGGAAAATATTTTTCAGAATTGTAAACTCACAAGAACCTGAAACGTAAACGCAACTTCAAATAATAACATGTAAGTGTGTATAAAATGTAAAATAGGTAATTAAACATGGCCTCTGGACTAGTGACTTCAGTGAACAAAATTTTTCAATTTGTAAACAACACAAATCAATACTCTAAAATTCGGAAATAATATTACTTTGAAATGGGATATGACAGAGATTCTTCTGTGTTTAACAGCCTTTGCCACACACCACCCTTCCCATACACTCTTATGGTACTTTTTTCTTTGAGTAAAGACAATTTTGTAACTGCATTTTATTGGATCGAATTTTTTTTTAGTATTTGGTGATAGGTGTTTTTATATTTTTAGGTAGATAGATTTATTTAATAGTTCAGCAGTAAAATTAAACGCTAAAAGCACTTACATCGTCATGTAATCCACCCCCCACCCTCCCCGCACATCTGTATGGCTGGGAATTAAAAAAAAAAAAACTTAAAAAGAATGTGAGGAGGAACCGCCCTCCCTTGATTACCAGCTGAAAGCCAAGCCGGATCAAAGTGCCTTGCACAGTAAGAACTGCAAGGATGCATTTCCAGCCTGACCTAGAGACATCAACCGCACGGGGCCATAAAACAAAATTATCTTGAAATCGAAAGTGCTTTTGCAACTTTTCTGAAGGTCTCAAACGAATGACGCTTTTTAGCTGACTCGGGCAGATTATTCCAGGGAGTATGAGAACTGAGAAGCCGTCAGGGTAGTTGAAGTGAAAAGGTTTAGAATTAGCTTTTATTTTTTTTAAACAACAATTTTATTTTGCTGCCGAAATGCAAAACAGATGAAAAATATGATTTAATAAAATAAGCTTGCATTTCTAATATATTAGAAAGGTATGACAATCGAGATTAAGATTAAGTCATTCGAGTTTTTTCCATATTTACACCCGTCGTTCAATTTGGGCACAGATAATATTGAGATCTATGTTGGAATACCTACAGCCAAATTCCGAATCTGAAAACTTAAGTGGTAAAATAAAGGGTTTTATTAAAATAAAGCAATTATAACCTATTATAATTGCTGGTGTGGGTTTTTTATCTATCAGTGATGCTAAGCATTCCCAAAACGGGTGAATGTACAAAATGTTGATCTCTTTTCCTTATCCAGACGCCTAATGTGATTAATTTATTTTGCATCCTAATAACCCGAATTATGCAATGCTCCTTGGAAGTTTTGAGACACTAAGGTATATATTTGCTCTTATGGCTAATCGATGTTGGTAAGAAACAGGAGGGGAATCTTGATTTAAATCAACAAAAACATATTTCCGTCACATTTTTCGGTTAATTGTTCCCGTCTGGTGTGTGATAGATTAATTGTAGGAAACCAACTATTTTGATTCGATTGAGATTATTCTTTATCTCCTAAAATCGATTACAATTTAATTAATTGCCGCCGTATAATTATTCGATTAATTGAGCCTATCCTGGAGTCGTATACTAAGTTTGAAATTGCAAACGCTCAAAAGATTGAACGGATTGTCTGTTGATGAAGAGAGTTACAAAGCTATTCAGAAAACGATACATATTGGATTAGTATTTTGTTAGATTAATTAAAAAAAACTTTTTCCAAAAAATAAGTTTTTCAAAGAAAAGTAAAGAACCCTATTAAAGAAAAAATTAGCAAAAAGAAAATCAAATAATCTACCAAGCGTGACACTATCACAAATCAGCATTGATAAATAATGAAACCCAAAACAAACAGAAATTACAATAAATAACCGAGTCAAACTCAAAACGAGCAGAAATTAACATAAGTTGAGCTCAAAACCCCTATGCCTTTCCAAGGCCAGAACATAATTGTCACTCTTCTGAAAAAAATATAAATGTTTTTACTTTTATAACTTTAATAAATCAAATAATATTAACATTTTGATTGCTAAATATCATTATATGTATATTAAACTGACAATGCACAGGCATTTGTGTTACTTAATATTCCGATTTCCAATTGAATGAAGTTTGAAGTTTCTACGACAACTTCTTCGATACGAAGTGCCCTGGCCTAAAGGAAAAAAAAATTACATCATGTATAGTGCCAACATCGTTCTAATTCTCCTCTAGGGCATAACTAAAGACTCTTGCCCTAAGGGGGTTGGGGGAGTGTCCGCCTCCAAAATATAGTTTATGTCTTAAAATCAACTGCACTGAACGAAATGGCTATCTAAAAATTTTTATAGGATCTGTTTCGGGAAATGGTGGGCGTGGAAGGAGTTTTAGTTGCCTTTCAATCACTTTCGACTATTAAAAAGAGCACCATCCAATTTCCAATTGAATGAGCCTTTTTCGAAGTTTCTACGGCAACTTCTTCGATACGAAGTGCCCTGGTCTAAAGGGGAAAAAAATAATACATTGTGCCAACATCGTTCTTATATGCCCCAAGGGCATAGCTTAAAACCCTTTCCCCGAGGGTTGTGGGGGAGTGACCTCCTCAGAAACATATTTTCTATCTGCAAATCAACTACGCTGAACAAAATGGCTATCTCACAATTTTGATTGGATGTGTTTGGGGGAATGATGGGCGTGGGGGGGGGGGTAGTTGCTTGCTCTCCAATCACTTTCGACAATTAAAAAGGGTACTAGCCACTCCAATTTCCAATCGAATGAGCCCTTTTCGAAGTTTCTACGACAACTCCTTCGATACGAAGTGCCATGGTCTAAGACCACGAAAAAAAAATAATACATTGTGCCAACATCGTTCTTTACTTAGGCAGCGCGATTGCGCTGCCTATGATTAGTTTCAATAGGAAAGAATAAAAAAGAAGAAGAAGAATAATAACGTTGGTAATTCATGTACCTTTACAATTTTGGATGTATATTATCATTATATATTGGTGTTGAATTTGTGATTTCAGTTTAGTTGGCCCTATTTTCCAGCGGCCAGCTTGGTCTATTGTAAATCTCTTTCTAGAAATGGGTGTCCTTCAGTGGCATCGTTTGGGGGGGGGGGCAGTTGCCCCCCCCCCCTAGTAATTTGGAGAGAAACTATAATTAATTAAGCAGCTTTAAATCTGTTGCTCGTTTTGACCTTCAATTTCGCTCTTTATTTCGGTCAGATGATTTTTTTAATCAATCCCAGCTCTTTTTTAATGAAACAAACTCAGGAAATTGTGGTTCATTACGCATCCGCGTTAATTTGTATGCAAATATACCGCCTTTGAAGTCTTGTCATCAAGGAAATAGGTCATCTACTTCTTATACAAGATCAGCGTAACATAAACCAGGGAGAATTTTGCTCTTGTTGGCAGGGTTGCCACCTGTAGCACGAAAGTGCTATTTTAGCACCAGTTCATCATGAGTAGCACTGTAACATGTGCTATATTTAATGACCGAATTGTAACACTTTCGTGCTATAATTTGTGGCACTTCCGTGGTACATGTTTTAATTTTTGTCTTGGACGAAATACTGAAGATTCTGAAAAAAGGCAGAGGAATTAACAACAAGTGCGAAGCGCCTTTTTCCCGTATTTATTTTTAAAAGATTAGCACAAAGTTGATATAGCCTTGGCAGCTTTTTTGCCGTGTTCGTTTCGAAAGATTGGCGCTAAGTTTGAAATAACCAGACGAAAAATTTGACCTGAACTAATTCAAGTACATTAAAAACTGACCATGCGCAAAAATTTTTTTTGCCTATAGCACCGAAAAATCATTGTGTAGCCCGCAAATTTTGGGTAGCTTTAGCACTTTAGAAACTGACCATGGTGGCAACCCTGCTTGTTGCCAGGTCTAGCCGTCTAGTGTTTGAAATACATTATAGTGAGAAACAAGTTCGACCGTTTTAAATATCTAAATTAGACTAGGGTATGTTGATTTTGCGTTTTAAGCTAGATTAAACAATTATTTGATGCTTGGTCTAGGCTATCTCATAGGACAGTGCCGAAGGGATTCAGACCTACAGAGGTCTAAGAACCTAAAATGCCGAGTATTGAATGGTATTACGATTTTGTTGCTATTGAAACCAGTTCCATTGGTGCCAATCACGGGGGGGGGGGGGTATTCGCCTCCTGGATTTCCCCCCATCTCTTGATTTGAAAAATAAATTTTTATTTGGTATTTTCATGGAAAACAAAAAGTAAAAATTGCCCCCCTTCTTAACTTTTTTATAAGTATAGAATTGAGGCGGCTGATAATCTTAGTAAAAGTTTGATCACCAATACCCTATTTTATTTTAGGTTTATTTAGTGTGTTTGTTGATCATTCTGTACTATGTAATATTTTGAATTTAACCTAGTAGCGTCTTCGGTAAATGGTAACTTTTCTTCAATAGCGCTCGAATAAAATTCTCCCCCCCCCCAATAAAAATGCTGGTGCTACGCCCCTGATGTCCTTATTATTTAAAAAAAAAAACGGGTCAAAAACTGAAATCCCTGCTGTATATTAATAGAAATAGCCTGATCTATATCCATTCATCTCATTGACTCTAAAAATAGAAAAGGATACCTCAGATGCATTGAATTCTTAAAGGCCGTAAAAGTATTAAAACTGTTAAGTTAGTAATTTTACAAGAAATTCACGCGACCAACCTTGACGTATGGCGTTAATGAAAGTTATCAGACTAGATAATCATTGTAGCTTGAATCTCATGTGAACTGGACCTTGTTCGAAAGAGATGAGTATATGTTCCGATATGGTGACTATACACAGTCTTAATAAAATTGAGGGTTTTTTTACGCCTGTACATTCAGGATTGATTGATTGCTTTGGACTTGAGTTTAGGTTTACAATTGTTCGCGAATTTAAGAAAAAAAAGTTTCCCTCTTGCAGCAGAAAAATTATGTCATATAACTAAAAATATTACTATAGACAGTTAAAAAACAGATGAATTAAAGCCCTGGTTAGAACACAAAGGAAAATTATCCTCTGAGTACTTTTTAGATCAGTATTGTTTGTTCAATGAGAGTTGGGCGATGGGAGGGTTAACAGTGTAGTACTTCATAGTGAATCTTCATATTCGCTAAAGATATTTCAGGTAAAGATTGAAATCGGCTATGCATTATGGATCTGAAGTTTGGGGATACATAGCTGGTGAGACGATGGAGAAGATTCAGCTTCAGTATTTTAAGAGAGTTTTAGGTCTATATTTTTCAACGAATAGTTTAGTATTGAGAGGAGAGCTAGGTTTATTTTCTTTAAGAAGTGATAGGCTAGTAGGGATGAAGACTATGGGAGAAAATCCAGAGTATGCCCAGAGTAAGGATAACAAAAGCAGCATATTTAGAAGCTCTGAGGATCCCAAAGAATTATACGTGGCCATCTCAAATAAAGAAGATATTGGATGATTGTGGATTTTCAGAGCTATGGAATGGTGGGCTAGGGATTGGATTAAAGGAAGGAGCAATTGCAAGTAGGGTCAGGGAGAGGTTAAGCGACCATGAGATCCAGGTGTGGCATGTGCGAGTGAATGCGACCCGATCCCTGGAGTTATATGCAAAGGCTAAGGAGTAGTGGAGATAAGAATTGTATTTTAAGGCGGGGCTTTAAAAGAGGCAGCTAAAGTTTATTATTTGTGTTAGCTAAGATGGGTTACCACTAGGTGAGGGAAGGAAGTATCTGGGAGGGGTTAGGCAAGCTTCTGGTCCTTACTTCTGTCCCATGTGCGGGATAGAGGAAGATCTAGTTCATTTTGTTGGGAAGTGTAGGGAATTAATAGATTTAAGGAAAGAATTGTTTGGGGTTGAGGCTTGGGAGAGAGATGAGATAATAAATTTATTAGCAGGGAAAGATATGGGAGGTATAAAGAGATTCGGAAGGTTCCTGACGATGGGTATAGAACATAGAGAAAGGTTTTTTGAAGATTAGGGATGAGGGTGATATTTCACTAGCCTAGATTATAGTTTCGTGCCAATTTATGTTTGTATGTAAGTGTCTTTGTTTTTGTGACCACGGCCCTTTGGGCCTTTGGGTCAATAAATTCTATTCTATGATTTTAAAACTCACATTGTGTTTTAAGGGCTAGATATTTGTGACCGCATAAAAATAATACGACACCCAGTCACCTTGAGATACAATTAGCTGCTATATCCAACCATCCTCCTTGTCCGTTGATATGCTCCATTCATAGCTTGATTTTCTTTTTCATGCATAGATTGTAACTAGCGGACCATAGAGGATAATTTATACATAATCTCTGAAAGTGGGACATTTTCAAAGATATAGGCCTCAAAATGGCTCTTCGACTTTTCACTATCCTTAAAAAAATAATAAATGAACAGAAAAAGGTCTGTGTGAAAACCCATATATATCAGGATATAAATCATATTCTTATGCATTTTTTTTTTTTTTTTTGAAGATATGGCTTACATATAATAACAGGGCCCAAGAGCAGGAAAACTTTATTAATTTTTGATTAATTTTTGCTGCTCCTTGCTCATTAGTTCTATCCCCAGCCTTTTTTTTTAGTACTCACATGCAGGATTTGCAGGAAGTAACCGGAGATGTACATTATGAAAACTATAGATCTGAAAGACTCGCAAAAGGGACTGTATCGGCTGCAAGTTCAAGAAATAACGCCGTGTAAGTTTATTTTTTTCTTCTTCTTTTCTAAGTAACTCAATATACTGAAGAACGGAAAAAATTAAAAAATGAATCGTTTGGTTGTGATTACCTTTTTTAAAATGTGTAAATAATGATGTCTAATTGAGAAGCTCAAATCTTGTCTAACATTTAATTCCCTTTTTCGTTTTTGTTTCTTGCAGTTTTTTACTATTTCGCTTTTGACACTTAAAAAGTAGCCCAGACTATTTCTAGGAATATTAAGCATAGTCCAAACAGTTTAAAAACACCTGGAAAATAACTAATATGAGCAAGTAGCCAATTTAAATTGAGTGTGGTGACAGGCAAAATTAAAATAAATGAAAACGAAATGATGGAAATTTAATTGAAGTGTGCAATGCGAATTAATAGGGTTGTTAGTTTTATTCGGCTGAGTCGTTTTTGTATTTGATGCTGTTTGGAAAATAGGATAATACATAATGCACATACCGACAGGGGGAAAGAGGGCTCCTCAGATTGGTCCGAAGTGTCCCTAAAAAATGAAATCGTCTACTTATTTGTTGGCACTAGTTTTACCGCTGTTGTCGGGTGAGAGTATATGTTTCTTGATATTAGCTGCATTTCTTCCTTGTCTGAGGGAAAATCTAGGCGATTAGGACTTAGCTTAGTACTTCTGAATAAAATAAAGAACTGAAATCGTAATTCCAAAAATAATTGCTCAAAACAGTTTGTGTAAAGAGTAGATTACACCGTAATATTTGCGGATAAATCATTTAAGATGAAACTAGCCACTTGTGACAAATGAAACGAAGTTAAAAAAAAAAACGAAGTAAAAAATGGGACACTCTTTTCTAGCATACAACAGTTTTAGTTCGTATTTCCCAGGAGGATCATCTTTAAGACTAAAACATGTCCCCCCCTCCCTCCCCTGTCCTATGAACATGCATCAGGCTTTGTCTTGCTTTAATAAGACTTGGGATCGTATATGTTTATATATTAAAAAAATTAAAAACAACGTGTATATATTAAAAGACGCTACACCTATTACAATGGTCGCCGAGAGAGTTTATTCCTGAAACCCTGTTTGTGTTTCCTTTAAAAGTTAGTTCAATGGACACAATTCTAGGGGGGAACCAAAGTATAAGGTTGACTAGTGGGATCTCAAGCCCTAAGGTTAAAACAGTCAGGGGCCATGAAAGATGTCATAAAACAAATATGATGGGGTGAGACTACAAAATACTTATTTCTTTTGAGATTTTTCGGGAGTTGCCCCGGAGCGGAAGCTTTGGGCAGAATGAGATATAAAAGCATACTTTAAAAATGTCTACTTTAGGCCATTTGGGGCAATGAGTTTGTAGCATTAGCAAAAATGTCAGGTCACTAAAACATAAGGATGTAACTCCCTCCCTTGATAATTTCCATAGTTAGTGCTTTTCTTCTTCTTTTTTTTATGTGTTTTACTCTACTATTTACATTTTTATTATTAGTGGGTTGTAAATAATATATATATATATATATATATATATATATATATATATATATATATATATATATATATATATATATATATATGGAATGGAGGATGTTTATTTTTTCTAATATCTGAAAGCTTACTACTTACCGCAGCTTCTTCACTAAATACGTCATTCAGCACAAATTTAAAAAAAAAATCTTCTCATTACGGTACCATGGAAGGAAAAAAAGAAGAAATTTACAATACCTGAAATACTGAAAAGCAAAGAAATTGTTCATAGCATAATATATTTTTTTTTAATATTGACGCTTTAATTGTAATAAGGATTTTTTATTCAATTACTTGAAAACCAGTGGATAGTCACCACTTTGTTGCGAAAGACTGGGGGAGGGGCACGAGACCACTGAAAAAAAAAATTAAGTTCGCAAAAAACGTGGCAGCTATGAAGGGAGGGGATTACATTCTTTTGTTTTAGTAACCTGACGTTTTTGCTAGTGCTACAAACTTATTGCCTAAATGGCTTGAAGTGGACATTTTTTAAACGTAGCTTTAGATCCCACCCTGTCCAAAGTATTTGCTCCGGGCTACCTCCCGAGAAATCTCAAAAGATATAAGTATTTCGTAGTCTCGCCCCATGATATTTTTTATGGCATCTTTCATGGCACCTGGCCGTTAAAATACTAATGTCTGATATGCCACTAGTCAACCATATAATTTGGTTTTCCCCTAGAACTGTGTCCATTGAACTAACTTTTAAAGGAAACAAAAACAGGGTTTCAGGAATAAAGTCTCTCGGGCGACCATTATAGTAGGTGTAGCGTCCTACAAAGGTTTTTTTTTCAACAATGCGGGTTGTCTGAAGTGTTTTAGTTACACAGTTTATATCTGTCCGGATTTCATGCCGAAGCCGCCTAAGTCGCTCTAATAAGAATTATATACCAAGTTATGTCGATTTACTAAGTTTGGCGCCTCATGATTTTTGTACTAACACTAACAAAAAACTCTATTATTTAATTTTTGCTTTATTTATTTTATTTATTCTATTTGCTTTATTTATAATTTCATTTTTCGTTCATTATTAAAAAAAAACTTTTTGTATGAATTTTTATTTCCAGTGCATCCCATGTACAGAGTACAGACGACAAGTCTGAAAAAGATAAAATTCTCCAAGAAAAGGAAGCTGAACTCCAGAGGATGCAGAAAATGCTGGCACAAATGCATGCTCAGCTTAAGCAACAACCATAATTTTATTTTATTTTAAACAAAATACTATGTCTTCTCTTGTCCACTCAAGCTCTGACGACTGGGAATATTTTTTTTTTTTTATTTATTGTTTTATTAATGGTTGCTTAATGCCAACTTGTTTGTTCAGGGCCATTTTTCTCTTATACCTAGTTTTGCCCATGGATTCACAAGTAGGCTTTACCATTTTATCAATGACTATACATTTC
The DNA here is from genome assembly GCF_049724085.1 of Artemia sp. Qi Xiang Cuo. NCBI lineage: Eukaryota > Metazoa > Arthropoda > Branchiopoda > Anostraca > Artemiidae > Artemia > Artemia sp. Qi Xiang Cuo. The sequence goes on along the minus strand of NC_142796.1, from coordinate 73,883,888 downwards.
TAATATGTACATTTTGAAAGGTTGCCAGTGACGTCAATTAGGGTGGGGGGCTGTATTCCCCCCCTTGGATTTTTGCCCCACCCCCTAGATTGTGCAACATATTATTTTATTTTTTTTAATTGAAAAAATCCCGTTTTGTAGTTTCGTTGAAAAAAAGAAAAATACAACAGATTTGCCAACCCCCCTCCCTCCCTTCAGATATTGAAGAATAAATCCACCTTCACCTCTCCAAATTATCATGAATAGACGCCAATGTATGTTGCTTCTTCAGAAATAAAATTCCTTAAACTGTTTTGAAGTCTCTATTAGTGTTTTGATACAAACGTGGAGTTCAATTAAATAGTTGTAATAAGACTCAATCTCGTTCAACGTTATTTAAACTAATTATTTTTTTAAGAAATATTTTCAAATGTATATAAATATACTATTGCTTATTTACACCTTTCCACTGCATCTATCTCTTTTCTGTCTTAATAAAGGTTCTAATATCAAAGTTGGGATGATTCCTAGTATTTTAACCCTACGAGCTCCTTCCTCTAGATATTTTTTTTTTTTTTTTTTTTTTTTTTTTTTTTTTAGTGTTAAGGTTCTAGTCTTAGTGTTTTCGTTCAGTCATGTTGTTCTTCTTTTAAAACTTGATTAAACATATTTATCACAATCTTCTTTTTGGCTAAATAAATGTATACATAAAAATGCTTTGATCCTAGCTAATGGCTAGAGAATGAAAAAAAGGTCACGGAAAGGGCTTCAGTAGTACTTCTTATTCTTCCTGTCCTAGTCTATTAAAATACAGACCAGTCTAATGGAGACAATGTTCAATAAGAAAATCTTGCTTGAATACAAAAGATTCTCTTTTACTAGGTATTACTTCTCAATTTCCGGCCGTGCGTCATGCAAATTGTCACCACAGAAGCACCAAGGCTCGTTAGGAGATAGGTCCAATGGGGGGGGGGGGCCTAAGAAGAGTATATTTCCACTAGGTGACAGAACAGAGCATATATTAAGTCTGATCCAAATAAAGGCGGTTCCAAAGAGCCTTTGTGATAATGGTTGGGTCGATATAAGAACTAGGACCATACGGATAACAGTGCCTAAGCTTGCACAAAATGAAAAGCTCCAGGCAAGCAGTATTGGTAGTTTAATCCCGAGGCTCTCCTGTTTGCAACCCATAAAAAAAATTCACTGAGTGAAAGAAATGCCAATAAACATATATTTCTGGTGTAGACAGTTTCGGGAATCTAATCTACTTAGCATTTTTGGTTGTGTTCGCAATTTTTGTCGAATTTGACTGAAAATAAGATGTTCAATTTTAGGCTTTTAGCTTTGGGAGTGTATGTCCCGAAAATTTCTTCTTTTTTCCAATGCCAAGTGACAACCGCTGAAATCCTGTTTTTCTATAGGGAGAGATGAAATCGAGTCCCGAAAAGTCTGATTATTTTTTAACCTCTATAGCAGGGTCGTCAATTTTGGACATGAAAAAAAGGAGAGAGCACTTTTGCTTCGCATTGTAATATTATTAGCATTCTGTCTTCTGAAAGGTGTCTACTCATCTTGGATCGCAACCATCTGCTTGTGTTGTTATTGTAGTAACTAAAATAGTAGTTGCAAGGAAGTATTCGTTTTGTGTGTGTTTTTTTTCTTCTTTTTTACTGGAAATTACCGTGAGTTGGCATTCTTTTTAATTTGAATTATTTGTGGTTCGTCGTATTGTCTTTTTTTATACTTTTTATGTAACCTCAGTTAGAATGTCTATTTGTTTTAGTATATATGTTGGCTAATTTAAGACCCCCCCCCCCCCCTCAATGCAGTGTCACATGTCGATTTTTTTATTTGTTGTGTCACCTTTAGATGCTTTTTTATATGTACTTTCTAATAAGGATCAATATATTTCTGCTTTGTCTAATTTGTTATACCATTTCTTAGAGCTTCGAAAATAGTGCTTTATTTGGATAACTGAGATATTGATATACTATTATTGTTTAATCTGAGTTTTCCGGAATAACAACGGAATAATATTTGACTTTGTAGATTTAGGTGCTTCAAAAGAGCTTCCCACGGTATAAAACAGGCTCTGGACCTATTCTTGAAAGTGTCCTTCACCTAACTAAATTACTTTCCAAGTTAGAAAGAAATTCTCATCTAGAACTAATTCCTTTTTTGGGCGAAAGTTGATATTTCTGAAACATGCTTTATATCCTTTATAATTTATTGTGTCTCAAGAGGATGGGGCAATCAATTTCAAAAATCTCCTGATCATTTAGTTACTTATTTTTGATTACTCTGAAAGTTTAAAACGTCATATTTTAGCAGAATTTAGGGCGAAGCCGTGGGTTTTATGCGTGTCGCTACAAGATTGGTACATGTAAAATGTTCATTATCGGTCGTATATTTAGAGAGGATAGGGAGAATTTATGAACCGGTGCTGCTATCTCTCCTTTTGTTCTAATATTCCTTATAGCAAGCTTCAATGAGCTCTCATGTTTGTTTACGGGGGCAATTTCATAACTCAAACTTGGAAATTTTTGTAACTCGTGGTCAAATTCATTGCTATAACAACAATGCGCAAATTTTTGAATATTAAAATGTCTAAAAATTCGTGAGATTCGGGGAGTTGTGCTACCTCGGAAGCGATCTTCGGTACATGTATGGAGGAGATCCAGGAAAGGAAAGGGTCTTTGTTTCACAGTCTTTATTGCCAAGCATATTTTTGCATACGATACCCCCCATATCCACTGTAAGCAGATATACTTTGTTTTTAGATATACAGGAACACCAGCAATTTCAGCAAGGACATTGCTGATTCACCTACACCTCCAATTTATAACCTATGAGATTGTTAGAGATTTTTCCAAAATAGGCCAAAACAAGAGAGTAAGATTCAGGGTGAGTTTTCGTCGGAATATCCGACGCCTCAGGTAACTCGACTCTTCAAGAAATTTGTCAGTAGTAGCAACTGTTACGAGGTCGACTATAATAAGAAAAACTTTGTCCCATTACTTTTTATAATTCGAAAAACCGCCAATAAGCTCCGGATCAGAGTTGGTAGTTAAATAGCCAAGATTTTAACACTTGATCTACACGGATCTTTAAAATAAAGCCCAGTTTAAATCTGAGGGCTTCTTCAGAACATCTTCTGAATATAAGGACTTTGCTGAAACCTTTTTTTTGTTTACAGGGCAATAAGCCTCCAAGCTTGGTGGAATAAGAGTAGTGTTTTTTTCAGTTCTCTGTTTGCATGAATTCTGATATATATGAATGAATGATATAAATGCTCTCGTGTTTAAAACCGTTTAAAAAGTGCAACATAAGTAACGCTTTTATTTCAACACAAAAATACACAGAATAAGGAAGAAAAGGCGAAAAAACAATAAACCTCTTGAAACCTCTACAGGTTAGGAAGTGGGAAAACAATGTAGTAACATTCACAGTTAAGATTATGCTGAAAAACCCCTTTCCTATTTCAGAATCAATGCATATCAGTTTTCCTTCTTCTACTCTAACCAGATTTTTAATATCCAACCTAATATATTAAAATAGTTTACATTTTGGGTCTGTTCCCAGGAAGTTTTGCGGTAGACCAACTCCTCAAATTAATTAATAATGATAAGTCCAAAGGTCCCAATGGGAGAGGAGGGAACATCTGCCTCTCACACATCTCAAAAAAGATACATCTTTTTGCATCTTCATCAAAATAAATTGAAGAAAAATCCTTGCCCCCATTTAAGTGAAATTGGCACCAATACTTGAAAAATCCGCCGTCAGGGGGGAATTCGTCCGCAACCTTCAGCATACTAGGCAGGCTTCTTAACCACCACGGTATGCCTGAGAAAATTTGTCTCGTAATAACCAACCATGGCTGACCTTTCACCGATGGAAACCCCCCAATAACGAATAATTAAATTGTAACCTGTTGATGTATTTGCATATTTCCAGCCACCAATTAACTCCGCTGAGGAATAACTATGTCATTCTCTTTATACCTTCGTTATTCATACTGAGGTGTTATATTTAACCACTCATGTTAGGATTATTATTGCCCTCGGTCTTCCAATGACGACCAAGAAAACGTGAATAATTGATTCATATTGATTTAGTTTGCGAAGTAATTTAAGGGACAATAAAACAACCAAAATGCACAGAAACAACTACATAGGATATGTCAGTATGTCAAAGTTAGTGAGGCCTTAGTATTAAACGAGTTTGATTCCTGCTCTGGATGCAGAAAATTCAAAAGATTATCAGAGTCACCTAGCAATTCTCAGTGTAGATATAATGATTAGTATCTATTTAGTTCAACTGCGTATACTGATTTACTTTTAGTACTAGATATTTTAGTCACATTACAGCCGTATTAAATTGAGGATGGTTTTAGTCAGCTCCCAGTCTTATTTGCTAGCTCTGGACTAATTAATTTATACATAGTAAGTTAATATGTTATAATTCATGAGGCCATAATACGTAATATTAAATAACTTATCTTTCAGATTTATACTTTCAAATTAATACTTTAGAACGGTAGAAAGTCTTGATTTATTTGGAGAAAAGATCGCACGAAAAAAAAACAGGAGACTCAATTAAGAGGCACCACACAATTGTTTCCAATCAAAGTCTATTTTGGGTGCCAGTTTTTGTTGTAATTTTAAATCTGCGTTTCCTGGAATAATTTTTATAACCTTAATTTGAGAGAATTCCTTAAGATGTTATCTCGAATTAACTAAGATTACCTAGAGTTATTACCTAGACCTAGGTAATGGTTGAAAAAACGAGTTAAAATGAAAGTCAGGCTATGAGCTTTGGAAGCTATGAAATAATAAACAAAAAATTCCCACGTGAATATTAGTTCAAATTACACATAAATCACCGTTATACACCAAATAGAACAAATTCAAAGAAAGTCCATTGATGTTACATAATATCTTCATCTTTCATTCTCGACCGAAGCTTTTAATCTGACATGAAATAGATAGCGTTACACTAATTGCACAGCATTTTCCCTTTTCTGCAACTGAGCCAAGACAAGGGCCCATTTTCACGAGGGTTTGAATTGGATGGAAGTCATCCAACAATGTGAACCTGCGTTTTTGCACTGGTTTTTCAACAGTTGTATGTTTTTGCTTCTATCATCCTCTCATCCATCTCTTGCCGAAGACCTCTAGTTCAACTGTGGCTTGAGACCAGAGTAGAAGTGGATGGAGAAATCCCCCTTTTTGTTGAACAAATGGATGGCAGGTAAACATGATTCAACTCAATTTTGTAAAAATGGGACCAACATTAACGCTACTAGCCAATTCTTTTCAACTAGTCCCTCCTATTTCGTCAATATTATCAGCAATGGCAAAACATTTGTAATAAAATTTTACACTTATGTAATAATGAGGATAAAATTTGGACTCATTTAAATAATGATTGACATTTTCTGATGAGTCAAGATTAGTGCAACTAGTGAAATAGTAAGGATTCTTCTCGCCAGTAATTTTATCATCGCTATCAATTGCAAAATTTTCAGAATAAGATACGATTGATGATGATAAGTTCATTCCTCTTTGTATAAAAGATTAGTTTTTATTGTTTTATAAATAAAATTATCTTTAGTTGGTATGAAGCAATGATGAAAGTGATATCACCAATGGAGATGGTGATGAAAAAGAGAAAACACGAAGTAACGTGTATGGTGGCGCTGAAGTGGAATAAATGGAGTTAAGCTGAAGTAACTCCATATATTAATCTTTCTTGTTCACAAGGGAATTAAATACTTGCAATTCTACTAGACAAGTTTACGGTACATGTTTTAAATCAATACCTCTTTTTATATCCGTAAAGGCTAACAAAAACTTCAAGCCCAAGACAAAGGGGCGTATATCACAGTCTGTTAAAAACAACTTAGATAACAAAAAAATCCTCAAGTTGGTATGTATGTACTGATCAGTCATGTAGAGGCGTATCTCAAAAACTTTCTGAAAATTAATTACTAAGCTGCTACGAGGCCGAAAGAGGGTCTTAGGCATTGTACTAAATTAGCGCTTGCAATCCTAACTTACTTCTTAGAAGGGGAACCAGTCATGAATGAATGCACAATCTTACACTGCCTCTAATTTACAGACTATCAAACCTAATTTTATGCAATAGATGCCAGATTGAAGCATTATTACTAAGCAATATACGACGCTTTATAGATTTTATTGAATCATATTTCGAGGAAAAAAATCTCAAAAAACCTTGGAAACTTGATTTTTTCTCAGCTGTTAAATTATGGAAATGTGAGATACGCCCTTTCGTTCGTTAAAGCGCGATTTGACAAAACGTGTCAGCACAAAGAAAAATTAAGAAGACAAAATACAACGCTAATTATCGAATGACCGTATTTGTTATCCTTTGTCCGTCAAGCAAGCAAGCAAAAAAAAAAAAAAAAAAAAAAAAAAAAAAAAAAAAAAAAAAAAAACGGAGCCCGTGAACAGCTACCTGCCTTGATTTAAACATAGAAGAGCGCAAAAAAGGTTCTCTGCCAGAAACGTTTATATCTAATACTATTGAGGCGCCACTAACAAGTTACTCTTATGAAGCTTTGGGAAATGTTACAATTTCCATAACGATTTAACCAGGATTTGTACAAATTTTGAAACAACGTTGAATTAAAAAGGTTATCACAAGCGTCCTATAGCTTTAAGAAAATATGATCCACAGCAGAAACAAAACAGTCACATAGAAGAATACATTTGACATGAATCTATCTTCATCGGGAGGGGGGCCTGAAAAAAAAATCCATAAATTATCACATGCTTTTTTGGGAACTTGCGGTAAAATCCATAATTGAAATGACATTGAAAAGCAAAAACATGAGATTATTCACTCTTATCCCAGAGGGTCCTTTTCAGCAGCAAATACGAGAAAAGAGATAATCGTAGTTTTGCTGGATGAAAAGTTTCCAGTTTTCAAACTGGAAAAGTTTGAAACTTCAAAGTTCTGGAAAAGTTTCCAGAAAACTTTTAAGGAGAAAAAAGAAGAACGGGTATTACAATCTTACAAAACAAAAGTTACTTATCGATTTTCATTTCCCTTTAAAGCTATTGTATATTATAAAGCCGATTGAAATGCTCCAGCCCAAAGAAGTCTGGAGAATTATGGTGATGTGAATCCGTAATGGCACAGATATAGACCAAGACATCCATCAGCACTACTATCATTCAGCCATTTAAAATTTGCAAACAGTTAACTACGTCTTACTTACTATTTTTGAACAGCTTACCAAAACTGCTGAACATGGTAAACGATAATGGCATTTAAATTATAAAAAAAAACTATAAGCTAGCTTACAATTATTTAGTATCAAATGGATTTATGCTTGATTTTGCTCCTAGTGTGATGTGCTGAGTAAAAACCTGTTGAATTAAATTTAAAAACCACTGTAACCGTTCCACCTGGGATTAGTTGTGACGTCACTTATCAATGTAACTGAAAAAATAGTGGTAGAATATGGGGGAGGGCTCGCTTACATGAAAATCAAAACATTTAGTGTCTTTTTTACTAACAGAGTCCCGTCTCTGCCATTTTATGCCGCAAAACGTCAATTTCAACCAAAATAGGGCAAAAGCCGGATAATAAATTCTGAGATAGCCATTCGATTTCTGACGATCAATTAGAGTAAGGACAAGGTTTGTAAACCCCCTCCCCTCTCCTCGTCTTGAGAATCGAAGAAAATCAAATTTTAGCACATACTCTACAAATTTTCTCAGGCCGGCAGCTTTTGATGGGCAACATTAAACTAAAAGAATGTTACACACTTAGAATCAGCATAATAAGTCAGTTATTTTGACGTATTAATTGTTATTAAAACCCTCCTTTTTTTAAAATGTTGACTACTATTGGCCCGAGCCTCACAGTACCTGGCCCGAACCCGAGTTAGTTACTAAGAAGTGTTTGATAATTAACTAACGAACTTCGTTTTGTTGATCAACCTTTTTTTAATTCTACTTTAGTTCTATTATGCCTACTTTGGCACTGAAAATGAACTAGAATATTAGAGCTAAATGTTTCCAATTTTTCCGCTGTCATTGTTCTAATCCAACTGTTACTTTTGACATATTTACTAATCTAAAACAATACAAATCAAATATCAAAAAACTGAATCAAACGATAGCAGAATTGTCTTTGTATGTTGAACTATTAAAACCGTACCACAGTAGAAAAATAAAACAACAAAAAGTTGTATAGGGAACATGGACCTTAATGATTCTACTTTGCTCTTCTAATAAAAAATACCCTTAAATTTTAGTTTATTTAACTCGTGAAATATTTTTATAATTTCATCCTAGTTAATAATAAATAATTAAAAAAGAAACTACTATTTTTTAACAAGCAAACACGAGGGTAAAAATCACACTCAGAAATAGAAGATAATGAATGCATGGCTTGGCATACAATAAATAAAAAGAAACAGCTAAAACATGCTTTTAAGCCTTTTTGCATGGTCATTTGCAATTTAAATACAACAGTCTGACTCTTTACTTAACGGTTTAATGCAGGAATCAATCTTTTTTATTGTTGTGCGTCAAATTCTGCTAAATCTTTGAAGAAGTTTGCTTTACATGCAAATTTGTATAAACTAATACTTTTGGTTGATTTTTTCCTAGAATTCCCCGTTCATGGAATAAGAAAAAAAAAATATAGATGATTTCGAATAGACAACTAAAATACACGAGTTGGACAGCCATGCTGAATTAACTGATGACCAGGATATGCATTTTAGCCGAAATTTTAGCCAAATCCAGGAAGGAACAAATTCGGTTTTTTGCGCTACACTGTAGGCTATCTTACTCTTACCATCACGGTTATGGTGTCGATATAAGTCGATAGAAGTAAATCTTTTTACCTCATTAGAAGATTCATTATTATCTTAAAAAAAAAAAAAAAAAAAAACCGTTCGTGGGACAAGGGAACACAACACTAAAATATAGGCCATTTCAAACAAATAAGCAAAATAAGTTCAATGTATCAGCTAGATAACCATGAAGAATTATTTGATGACAAGGATACGTATTTTTAGCCAAATTCAGAAAGGAATAAATTTATTTTTCTTTTGCATGACACCAAAGACTAGGTTTTTGAGATCTGTCTTTCCTTGATCTTTTGTTTTTAGTTCATTTTACCTTCATAGATGTGGCGTCGATATAAAAAGTAAAACTCTTTTGACCTTCTTAGAAGGTTCGTTATTACCTCAAAAGAACTCAAATCCTTTATGTACTCCTGAAAAATTAGAATTTTTGTGTTAGCTCCGTTGTCATACGGATGGGGGGGGGGTATGCATTCACAGAGCTATGCCGGAAGATACAGCTGACGTGGATGTTCATGAAACGCGTGTCAGGCGTTTCCAAAATTTCTTTACATAAATCTAAAATAGACTATCCCCCCCCCCCCAAAAAAAAAAAATGAGGAGGAAAGAGATTTCAAACTTTTTCATTCAATAATCGATTACTAGTCAGCTAGTCTACATTTATGCTGATTCGTTAAAAAGGAAAGTAATGGCTTTTCATTTATTTATTTTCCTTTTTTTCTGGGTATTGATCATTTTTTATTCCTTTATTTTTGTTTTTCTTTATTTTCCTGCCTTATTATTTTCTTTTTTTACACAATGAAACTACAGAATTTTCGTTGAAGCTGCGTATATACCTTGACGGTTTGCGCCGTACGACGCGGTTGTCAAAAATCCAAAAGGGAATGTTCCAAGACCAAATGAAACGCTAAAAGATCCATCTACCACATTTGGAAAACCAGTCTAAAAAGAAAATTAAAACAAATTAACGGAGGTACAAAGAACCAAAGAATCAATACTTTTAAGAATGTTTATATATCACAATATTTTGGCATGTTTTGCAAAAGGAAGTGCACAGGGATGGGGCTAGCCCACCTCTCAAAAATCGTACAGTTTCCAATATATATTTTCAACGGAAAATTCTTTACAGACCTACCAAAAATTGTTTAAATATTCTGATTATTTTTTAAATATTTTGTCAGCTTTTGCGGAAGATTTTACATCATTTCACACCAAATGATGTTAAATGACACTGTAAAACTCAAAATTAATTAGAATTCTCATGGTTTACATTGATCAACTTTGTCTGACTTCTAAGATTTTAAGCCAGTTTGAATTCGAACGTGCTTGAACTTCCCAACCAAAGTTGAGAATTCCGACCACAAGAAAGACACATGGAGGTTGTGTTATTTGGTGTCTATTGTATTTTAGGGACTTAGATGATTGCTGTTCTTACAAATGTTCTCCACAAAAGATATGTTTTTGTGCCTAATTTAACCCCCAGGCCAAAAAATCCGTCAATCATTTTGTTGTCCATCTTAGCCGACAAATTACACATCATGAAACAATACGACATTCAAAAAGAAATTAAGTGCTAAATAAAAATATATTCTTCATGGTTTCTTTTATTGTCTAAAAGGCCTTCGTTTTAAGGTCTTCGTTTTTTTCTTCATGTTTTCTTTTATTGTATCTTACTATTTTGATTAGTTCCATTTGTACTTGCTTTCTTGGCAGCATTTTATTAGTTGAACAGACAAAATTCGATCCATTTCATCAGGCAAACCAATTTTTTGGGGAAGCAGAAAAGAACAGATTTTACTCATAGATGAAAAAAGCTAAATTTAGGGAATTTAGAACCTAAAGTTTAAAATCTTAACAATTAAACTGATAAAGAAACTTTTACAAGTATAATGTTACATACGGAATCAAGATATATAATTATTGGCAAACTTGCAGTTTTCAACATAATTTTGTTAGGATGAAAATGAATACATGACTTGATCAATTTTTTCATAATTCAATAATCGTTTCTGGGGGAAATTACATCTTGAGCCCTTAAAGGGGCCTAAAATGGCTCAGAACAGCCCACAGTAACCAAAAGTTTAAAATGTGTTTCTTAAAAAAATGGCAAGAGAGAATTCATTGCCATTCGTAGCTGATTCAGGAATGTTAATTATTGCTTTCATTAGCCTTAACAGTAAAATATTACTATAAAAACAAATTTGCAGAGTTTTAAAGAGTCTGATACCTCTCAAAAATGACATCAGCTTTGCCGCTATGTTATTTTCGGGGGGTCTCAGGCTTTCGATTTTTTTTTTTTTTTTTTTTTTTTTTTTTTTTTTAGGTTAGGTTTTGGCTCCACTGAGGGTCAGAACATAATTTCGCCCAGAAACGATTACTTTATTATGAAATACATAAAAAAAGACATCTAGTGATGTGTTCACTTTCATCCTAGCTAAATTATATTGAAAACTGCAGATTTACCAATAATTATTTTCACCATCCTTAGCTGCACTTAACGCAGCCTTGACACTACGACTTTTTTAATAGATCCAAAAACTTTAAGATAACAATGCTTAAAAACTACCTATGAAATAACTACGGCTATCTTCTTTATATTTAACATCCTTCTTGGGATTATATGACACTTCAAAATTTTCCCGTTTAAAAGTAGAACATTACAGAGAAGCGACCTTCAAAGAATGAAAATCTATAAATGTCAAATTTTTTTTTTTATTAAAAAAAAAAAAAATTAAATTCAAATTACAAAAAAAAACGGAGAAAATTTAAATAACCTCAGTACAAAACAAATTAAAAACGCGTTATAATTTTTAGCTGTTTAGTCTATTTTGTCCTTTTTGCTGCTGATAAAGTTTCCAGGCGTGAAGCAGAAGTGCTTAAACATTTGAAAAATTATTATTTGCTGTCTCGATTAACAGATATGTGGGTTATTTGTAGCCTATGCTTACAAATTTTTAATTTTTACTTGTAAACGGCAAAACAACGTGTCTAAGAAATTATTTGCTAATGTCATTTCTAATGATATCTGAAGATTTTTTTTTTTACATTTAGTTTGAGCTTTTCTGAGAATTTTAATGTGTATATTTACTTTTTCGGTTCAAAAGAAAAAGTAGAAGTCGCATTTGAAATCCTTGCCAAACAAAAAACCGACACTTGCCAGCAGTAACGTATGGAAAAGCAGAGAATTTATAAAACAAAATTATTATTATTTTGTTTCTTAGGCCAGTAGCAATCCTGGTTATAACCCTTCTAATTGGTCAGTGTTAGACTTGTATAGCTTCTCCCTAGAGACTTTCTAGGGGAAGGAAGACGGTGAAGTAAAATCATCGTAATATAAGCTCAACCTTATCTACAAAAATTGCATCGACTTTGGTACGATAATAATAATGATATTTTTACTAAACGAATAGGGTAAGTACGTATAGAGCGTAAGTAATGAATAGGGTAAGTAACGGTAAGTAACGAATAGGGTAAGTAACGGTAAGTAACGAATAGGGTAAGTACGAATAGAGCGAGAAAAGGATGTTCGAAACACATATACAACGAAAAATAAACAATACTAAACCAAACCGGATTGTGGGTGAAAAGCGCCAAACATGTTCATTATCGGTCCAAACTAGACCATTGCTTTCGAGTCACTTTAAATATAAAGGGAAACAATTTATATAATCTATTGGCTTTTATATAAAAAAAGATAATCAAAACTGAATGTTATTTAACTGAAAGTATATCTTATGGTTTGTTTGAGTGTACCACAACTTGATACAACTTTATGAGATGGCATAAGGCAACTGTGACATCAAACGTATTGAATTGGAAATACCTACAAAATTTAGGTTCAAACATTCGCAAAATCTTTTTTTGAATGACTAAAACTTAAATTTGATAAACCATCATTGCATGTACTTTCAGTTCGCTCCTTTCCCTTTTCTCAGCAATCAAACCTAGTTTGCTAGTGTATCCAACTAAAAGTGAAGAGCAATACTAGATGGCATTTATTCTTAACTAAATTAATGAAGAAGACCAGATGGCTATATGCCAGTTCTTCTTTCTACATACTAGATGGCAGTTCTTCTTCTTTTTTAGAATTAATATCTAGAATTTAAAAAATGTTTTAGCTTTTATGCCAAAGCAATGGTAAAGACTACATGGTTAGATGACAGTTCTTCTTTCTAGACGCTAGATGACAGTTCTTCTTTTTTTTTAGAATTTAGACTCCGCTTTACCTCAAGATATGAGAAAAATTTGTCCCTTACTGGGCCCAGAGTGATTAACAACCCATCCCCAAAAGTTGTCTTATCTCTTCCAATCTCGACCATTTCCCTCATTTATTCCTTTTTATGTTCTTCGATTTTTTTGTGTCATATGCACATTCGTTTTTGTATTCACTTTATACATGTTTTATAATCTTTTGACGTTACTAACTAATATATTTTGCGAATTTTATGACAAAGATTTTATTTCAACCCTTGTTATATTTTTTTGATGCTATCTTATTAGATAAGATAACATTCACCTTTCCCATTTTATGATTTCTTCTTTTTAAATTTTTGGCCTGTTTTAATTTTACGGGTTGAATTGGAGATGTGAATTCGGCCCACCAGGGGTTGTGACGATCTTTCCTTTGGAGTAAATCTTATCCATATTATTATAACGCGCAGCAGTCATAATAATGAAAAAACAAAATTATAAAAAAAAACTTACATTCCTTGTCTCTGGTTCAAATCTCTGGGCTTGAGGGCGCGGAGGCACATTCTTGGCACTAAAAAAGAACGATTGGAGATTATAAATTGTTTTTAAAAAAAAACATCACATTTTGCTGTTTCGTCCTCTTTTATATTATTTCTTAATTTCATTAAAGGTAAACGAATTTATGTCGTAATCAACAAATATAAATGTAAGTTAACATATTTTGCATAACACATGCGGCATTTACTATGTAAAGTGTTAACACAAGTCACACTCTGCATAAAGTGTATTTAGAAGACAGATGAAAAAGGTCATCTTGTTATAGGCGCACTTTGATGCAGTAATCATTATGAATGCACCCAGAAATTGGGCTGGAGGAGGGGAGAAATTGGGATTGGGAAATTGCGCTGGAGGTGGGGGGAGGAGAACCATGACCAAGAAATTAATTTTTCAGGTAAGCCTTATTTCGGGTTTTCATTATAAGTAGCGTACTCACTTCTACTCATAGGATTTCACTAGGTAATTACAGTAATACTAGGAATTTACTAGTTATCACAAGGTAATAACAATTAAACCAAATAGAGAAATTAAATGCTAAAGTAGCAAAACTGTGTTATTTAAACCTTTATTTTATCAAAACAGCTTTATATCAATTTACAAAATAGCATGTTATCCTGCAGTATACGGGAAAACATTTTGGAGCACAAAAAGTCCTCTAAGAGAGACTACCCCCACTCCCCTATTCCACCCCCTTTGTTTGGAAATTCCCTAATGATGTAGACTGAAGTAGCTGTTAAATACAAAACCATTGCAGTTGAAATATCCCTGAACTTGGCATTGACTTCTTGGTACCCGGCTAAAAATCGTTGATAACCCCATTACATGCCCATGATCGTGGTCAGGGAGGTTTTTTTTAAAGAATAGTTAACTCATTAAAGCTCAAAAGTCGAAACAAAACCCAGCATAAGTGAAAAATTGAAGAATTTATTCAAAATACAAGTAAGAAAACAGTTTTTGCTGCAGTTATTGTCCCCTCGAAAACATTCTGGGTACTTGCTGAAAATTAAATAAATGGCTTAAACTGAAAGTGCTACATAGCAAATGAATTTTTACACCTCTGAAAAGAATAGACCTGAAGGGACAAATAATAAATATATATTCATAGTGACAAATAGAATACCTGCAAGCGTGAGGATTTGGGGCTTTGTAACCGTTTGGGGGCGGCAGCATGTCTCGTGCTTGTAATAATATGTGTTATTTTTAAGCTTCACTTTATTGTTTATTGTATTTTCTATGACAAACGGCTCTTTCTTGAGACAAAGGCAACTGAAGCAGAGGCAGCCACTAGTAAGGGCGAAAGCCGGAGAGTCTATCGTATCACAAAGGAAATAACTGGAGATTTCAGAAAGCCGGCCCCTGCAATTGAAAGTAAGGCTGGCCAACTTCTTACAAAAAAGGAAGACATTGATAAGAGACGGAAAGAATATTTCAATGAGGTACTAAACTTTCCGCCGCCTAAGAACCCTGCATCTCCTCCGGCTGAGCTATCCTTCTTCCAACTTGACATAAGCAAAGAACCTATAAGCATGGTTGAAGTCAGGACAGTATTGTGTAAGCTTAAGAATGGCAAAGCTGCAGGAGTTGACGGCTTACAGCCTGAATTCTTGAAGTGTGGAGCTGAAGTTATAGCCGAGCCCCTTCACAAGGCTCTTACTCAAATATGGGAAACTGAAAATATTCCCATCGATTGGAAGAAAGCGTTATTGTCAAACTCTTTAAGAAAAGGAGAACAACCGACTACAATAACAAGCGAAATTTCACTCTGCAGTATGTAGGCAGCAAAACTTTCTGCAAAGCACTACTGAACCACATTCAGTTAAAAGTTGACGCAATACTAAGAGATGAGCAACATGGGTTTTGACCAGGGAAATCATGCACTGATTAGATGTTCAGTTTGAGGCTACTCATAGAAGAAGCAAACGAATGGAAGACTGAGATTATTATTGCCTTCACTGACTTTTTGAAGGTGTTTGACTCAGTCCACAGAGACTCACTATAGAGAATACAATGGTATTATGGATTCCTCGACAAGATTGTTTGTATGATTGTCACGCTATACGAGAATCAGTTATGTGCTCTATGGACTGATAATGGGGACCATGCCGAATGGTTCATTGTGAAGTCTGGTGTCCACCAAGGATGTATCATCTCCCCAGTGCTACTTGCTATTCTCATTGACTATATACTTCGAATATGTAATTTCAGAGGTAGAATCCAGCTGAACCAAAACCGCACATTCTGTGACTGTGATTTTGCTGAGGATGTAATTCTCCTATGTCATTTAAGAGAGGAGCTACAGAATAATATCGCTATACTCTCCAGCATGGCTGGGCGAGTTGGTCTGTCAATCAGTGCACAGAAAACAAGTCATGCGAAACAACGTCAATACCCTACCTGCCCCATTGCTCAAAGTCAGATCTGATGTACTAGAGGAGGTTGAAAAGTTCAAGTACCATAGTAGTGTCATTAAATATGACGGTAGCTTTGAGCGGGAAATTACCATGCGCATTGCAGGCACAGGAAGCACCTTCAATAAACTAAGGAATGTATGGAGGAATCCAGCATACTCCCTAAGGCTCAACTTCCGGCTTTTCAATACTAACTTCCTCTCCGTACTGATGTAGGGCTGCGAATCTTGGGCGTTGACTTAGCGGCTGGAAAAGTCAATCCAGGGTTTTGAGAACATCTGTCTTCGGCGCATCCTTGGTATCCACTTGGTGGACTTATAAGATCACGAACGCCTTTATACATAAAAAGACAAAACAGCCGCTCGTGATCGATAGAATTATGACTAACCGATGGCGTTATTGGGGTTACATGGTTGGGATGGGTGAGGGCCGCCTACCCTATGATGTGTGGTGTTGGGTTCTTCCCGGCATCAGAAGACGTGAGCGACAGATGGCAACACCAGGCAAATGCCTTGAGAAGGATGCTGCGCTTTTGAGATCGTCACTCAAAGAACTTTGGTCAAAAGCACAAGAGAGGTCGTCATGGAGAGGCACCGTTGTCGCCTAATGCACCAGCCGGCGTGGGAAGACCTAAGTCTACGTAAATTCAAAGCTGCAAGTAAAAGAAAGACACAGGATGATCTTTTGGAGCATAAACGATATAATATGTACATACTTCTTCATTACGTGCAGCCAAAAAGCTGTGTTCTTCGCGTCGAATTGACGAGTGTAAGGAAATTTGAGCAAAGTTTGTACTGTAGTTTATGAAGCTCTTTTCCGAAAGAAACTCAAACAATCTTCTCCATTTCTTTATAAGAATTTCTCTTCTTCCCATTGCCTCTAAGGTTGTTGAAAAAGAAGTGTGTTGTGGCCTCTCTTCATTTGTATTTAGTACTAATACGACTGCCGGAAATTGTCTCATAACTAACCATCAACATAATTTTCATCCCTCTTTCTCTACTTCGCGTGCACTCTTAGAAACCACAGAGTTTGTGTGAGTTAATATAGACAAGAGGTTGTGTGTTTTGGGTTCATTTCGTGACTTTTCAAAGGCATTTAACCACTCTGTTCGACCATCTTTATTTGAAGTGCATGGAATCCCACTACAACGGTTAAGGTCTTACTTCACAGGGAGATCTCAGTATGTTTTGGTGTAATGTACAGGAGGCAATCATCCTGACTTATTGGAAAGATATTATACCACAAGCTACTGTGGTAAAATTTCATGGTGTGTTTCTTGATTGTTTTCCTTCTTTTAAACCCCATATTACTCACACCTGTTCCCTCATCCTCCACCAGTCTTCAACGTTGCACTGGGTTAACTCCCCCAGATGTTATGCTTTCTCTTAAGTATGCTTTTGCTTTTCCTTACCTTTCTCATTGTTGCTCTGTCTGGAGTAGTACTAATAAACCCCTTCTCTGCTCACTTTAAAGAGCTCAAAATAGGGCGGCGAAGGCTACTTTCTTCTCCCTCGGCTTTACCCTTCGTCTTACCTTTATAATGATACTGGAATACCTCTGCTGGATCGTATTATGGGTAAAAAGTAATAGTTATTAAGCGCATTCTGCTTTTCTAGGTACACTTCCACCGTCTTTACAGTCTCAGGTAGGCACTCTGTTTCTCGGCGGGTCTTTCTGTAGTTTTAGACCAATCAATTTTCTCCCTCCTTTATTCATTTTCCCCCTTTTTTTCTAGAGTTGTATCCCAAATGATATATCTCTCTCTTCTTTTGAAAATTATTTCCAGGAACCTTCCTAACCGTTAGGAACACCTTCCTAACCGTTAGGAACACCTTCCTAACAGTTAAAGTTCTTGTCTTGCTTTCTTCTTCTTTTTTTTTTATTCTAGTGTATATTTTCCTTTATCTTTATTTAGTATGTATTATATGATTTAGCGTACTGTTTAGGGTTCTTTCTGTGTTTTTTTTTATTGTATGGTGTGGCCCACACTAAGCTTCTTGGGCTGAATAGCCGTTTCACGTTTGTAATAGTGCTTTAGTACGAATAAAATCAATGACTGATAACTTTATTGATACCATGGAAGCTCTAGGTAGTACATCATAGTATAACCATCTTAGTATAGCTGCGTCAGTCTAGAAAGGAAAGAAGTAGTAAATTCAAGTAAAACCTTGAATAAGCAAGAAAACATACATACTGTGAATCAGGATCTGAATGCCTTCCATAAATGGGAACAACATGCTCTTCACTAAGGCCAGACTGGCAAACTGGACAAGTTTGTCGGTTTCGATTTGTTTCTAACCAACGGTGAAGACATGGCCAGCTATTGAAAAATAGAGCTACATTAGATTGCTTGAATTCAAATTTTGCTTAGTCAATTGATTTTTTCTTTTTGTCTGTAGACCTGGAAGGGATGGACTTAAAAGGAAAACAGTGGCGGAAAACAAATCTTTTAAATACACTTGATGGCTACAAAGCTTTTATAGAATTTTTTGCCTCAAATACGCAAGGTATTGTCACTCCCCTAACCTCCATAAAACTACAGTACTATTTTGCCTTACTGATAACTAAATGCATATCTTAAGTTGAATACTCAATTAGGCTAATTAATTCCCTACACAATATATTCAAAATAACAACTTAAAACGGAAGAAACTACAGACGAAGATTCATTGGATACTAGACTGGTATCTGACGGCTAAGATCTTCTAGATTCGAGCTGTAAATTCACGTTTAGCTTTACGTTTCATTGAAAAATTATATTTTAAACTTAATTTCTGGTCTTTTTTTTATTAACACTGTTTTCTCGTATTAATAGCATGGATAACGAGTTTCATTAATAACAGCAGTTACTGTTGATTAATAGCAAAAACATGGTAAAATTAATTTGGCAAGAGTGGCAATACAATAATCTCTTACCTCTACTTTGCAATGTTAGTCTAAGCTTTGTAATCAACAAGCTCAGAAATTCTAAAATACAACTTTGGTAGTAATGAAACAATTTGGAAAATGTACATGGCGAGTTTTTATCTGGGATAGTCACACGGCAATCATATGAATTTTTAAAAAATAATATTTACGGATTTTCATTATTCCCTGAAAGATAAGGAATTGCCACTCTTTCCTTTTTCATCTAATTGAAAATAGAAAAACAACTCAAATTTCAACCAGATGTAGCATATCCATCAACTGCAAAATATGTGTTTGATGTGTTTTGATATTGAACGTCCGCATTAAAATACTAGCCTCAAATTTGGAATCAGCAAACTCAGAAATCCATAAATACCAATTTTGGAGGGCATCAAACATTGTTCAGAAATAAGATACGGTGAGTTTTATATGGGATAGTCAAGCGGCAATCATAAGAATTTTTAAAAATTAATATTTACAGATTAACGACCATTCCCTGAAAGATCAGTAATCGCCACTGTCCTTTTTCATACCATTGAAATTAGGCAAACAACTCAAAGTTCAACCAGGTATAGCATATTCATCAACTGCAAAATATATCCTTGATGTGTATTGATATTGTATGTCGGTATTTAAATATCAGCCTCAGATTTGTAATCAGCAAGCACAGAATTACAAACTAATTTTGAAGGATAACAAACATTATTTGGAAAACATCTATTTGGTATGCTTTCACTTAGGACATTCAGATTGTGACACGAATTGTTTTTACTTACTAATGTTTAATCATTTATGAGAGCAAACCATGAGTCAAAGGAGTTATATATGTTTATATTTGAACAATGTGTAGCCTAATAATTTATATTATCTATCAAGCATATTTTTGAGTAAACTTCAGGACGAACTTAGTCAAAATGGCTTCAAGTGAATAATTTAGTATTCAACTGCCTAACTAGTTTACTACTTCTTGTTTTGTGTGTTCAGCGTTATTTTCAAGGAATACCCTTCAAAAAACACTGGTAAACAAGGAGGAAGACAAATTCTCCACCTGAGACTAGCCTAGGCCACTCCCACCCACCCCTGATCCTTATTTGGTGGTTCGACCCCTTCCTCTTATGTCCCAAGGGTAATAAACGGATGTGCACCTATGCTTTCGAATGCATACACAAAAATTAACATTGAAACCTTTAAAAATATGAACAGTCAATTTGGCTTCTGAAAGACCCATATATTGCCTTTTTGGATTAGATAGATGGCTTTGATCTAGATAGAAAAGATAGTCATTATGATAAAGATTAGGATATCTTGTCTGATCTTGTGCATTAGCATACAGTTAGTAATGAGCAATGTGCCTACCATGCATATTTTTCCTGGTCTCGTAGAGAATGAGACCAAACAAGGAGCCACGGGTCTCAGTCAATCCTCAATTAAGTTCCAGGCTTTTTTTAAGAGTCAGAACCGATTTGAAGGCAAATGTTCCGTTTTCTTTTATTACATATGTACACTGATTTTGTGAATTTGTTTAAATCACTAAAAAGTTAAAATGAAGAAAGAGTAATAATGGACATAATATAGCTACAAAACAAAGAGAGAAAAATCTCAAACTGAAAAACAAAATGACAGGTCTAGAAGGAAAGGAAAAACGAACGAATATTTTGCCTGTATAAAATTAGGGGTCTTCAGCGCTAAATACAGAAGAAATTAATTAAAAGAGTAAAGATATAATCTATAATTAAAACATAAAAATAGAATCTAAAACTAAAAACAATAGAAAAAATGTTACAACCGAACCAATACCTATATATACAATTAATACTACTGAGATACAGCAAAGATTATTTATATGAACAATTACGAGTAACTTTGGTGAACACACAAAAGTACTTCAAAATTGAGTTGCTTTTTTGTGTTCACAAGCTACTCATAATTGTTCATATAAGTGCTTCGTGGTGTATCACGGTAGTATTAATTGTATGTATAGATGTAGGTTTATTTTTCTTTTCTTTTTTTTTGATTTTAGAGATTACTTTAGACTTTACATTAAATCTCTTAATTAGTTTCTTCTATATTTAGTACTGAAGATGTCTAATTTTATACTGGCAAAATATCCATCATTTAGTTGGCCTTCCTTTCCTTCTAGACCGGTTATTTTGTTCTTCATTTTGACATCTTTCTCTCTTTGTTTAGTCATAGTTGACCAGTTCAGCTTTAGATCTTTTATTCCTACAAGGCATACGTCAGCAAATCCAGAACTACTACTACTACTACTACTACCAGCTCACTGCAGCACCAAGCCAGTTAAGACCAACACAGCTGTGCACGTTCCTTCTGCATCCCAATCTATACGAAAATAACAAATAAATGCTTCCATTTTTGCAATTCCTATGGAAAAAAAACATAAATTCTTTTTTCTCAGATGGATTGTATATATTACTTGAATTAGTTTCTAGGCCAATTTAGATGTAAGTGGTATCATGCAAAGAAACTCTTACAATACTAAATTTTGTCTTTGATCCCTAGTTAGTCTTTGGTCTCCACTTTTTAGTTGTTTTTGTTTTGATCTTGTGCTCAAAATTTTCCAAAAATCATTAGCTAGAACATAACAAGTTTTTTTAACTGAAAGTAAGGAGCAACATTAAAACTTAAAACGAACATAAGGTTATAAGGCAGTTTGGCAGATTTTCAGAGTGAAAAACTAGACATAGCCTACTCAGAAAAAGTTAATTGCGTATTCCAATGTTTCACCAAAAAGTATTTTGTCCTAACTTGTGCAGTAATTAAATGAAGCTTAATAGGAAAAGATTTTTTCCATTATTAAATAAGTAAATTGTAATTAAGATGGAATGCAAGAAGAAGAGAAACAACTACAGTTCCCATGCAAATATTGTGAAGGTGGTATATTTAGAAATGTTGAAGCATGGTTCAGGTACTGTGTTGCTGTACCAAGTTTAGAGTATATTAGATCAATGTGGGTTGACATTTTGTTGGGTGATCGTTTAGGGCTTGAGGGACCAAGTAAGTGGATTAGTTGAAAAGATTTTACAGGACCAGGAAATAGAGGCATGGCAGAACCAGCGTTCGCTTTGGACTTCCCTGGGTCTTTATTGTTGGCTGAAGGAGATTTGGGGTGAAGTTATATTTTTCAAGGTGGGTTTAAATAAAAACAAAATAAAGTTTATTATTTGAATTGAGGGCTGATAATTTACCACTGGGTCAAAGAAGAAAGTTTATTGGAAGGGAAATATTAAAAAAAAAAAAAATTTTGAAAGATTACTTTCTTTGAAAAATGCCTTTTATATGATGTGTTCATTAAAAACAAGTTTAAAAAAAACACACCTGAAAGATTGGTCTGAAAGACCTAACCGCCATTCTCCTTGAAAAAGAAAAAATTGGGGCTTAGAAATAGACTGTCACAAGGTTTTAGCCCCCTACCCTGAAATATTTTTCTACATTCAATTGGTAAGTATGAGGGTAGGGGAGCTATGATTCCCTCCCCTTGCTGTCTCAAGATTTTAACACTCTCACCACCAATATCTTAAATTGTTCTTATGATTCTGCATTTTTAATTGTCCTTCACCAAACAAA
Source organism: Artemia sp. Qi Xiang Cuo (assembly GCF_049724085.1). Lineage (NCBI taxonomy): Eukaryota > Metazoa > Arthropoda > Branchiopoda > Anostraca > Artemiidae > Artemia > Artemia sp. Qi Xiang Cuo. Next base: position 73,861,412 of record NC_142796.1, on the reverse strand, counting down.
ACTTGCATCTGACGATTTTACAAACCATCTGTGCTTATTAAATTTAGCTCTACTTTAGATGAGTCCCAAAACTACACTTTTAAAATCTTATACCACTCTCATTCCTGAAGAAGTAGCAAACATAAAAAAAAAGCTTGTAGATTTATCCCAAACCAAAGCCCATCACATTGATTTATCTTTGTTCTAAGTGAATAAATGCAGCCAAATGTTTGTGAAGACACCTCAATAAGCTTCCATTTTAAGATTTATGATGCCATAATGCAAGTCAGAGGGTGAAGAAGATTCCCCTAATTGGTCTTTATCCACTAGCCATTCTTGCAGGTGCATATCAACTTCAAAAGAGGCCTTTTGCTTGAGTTTAAAATGTCAAAATTGTGATTACCTTATGCTCAAAGACTACATAACACAGTTTTATTTAATGCAATACCAAAACTAAGTAGCCTCATGCCTGCACAAAACAGTTTGAGGAGGTGTATATGAACATGCTCACATAAATACATCATGGTTAAAGAAATAGATGCAACCTAGCAAAGACAAACCATGGCCCCTAATAACCAAAAATTAAAAAAAAAAAACACATTTTGAAAAAACTGGCAAGTGAGAAAAATCGCCTTTTCTAGCTGATTTGGGAATGGTACCTATTATCTAAAATAATCTCAACAGTAAAATATTATTTCAAAAATTTTGTACAAAGGGCCAATTCCCTTTCTGGATAAATATATATGGATATAAATGTACACAGCACTAACCAGAAGAGGTGACCACACTTGCTAACAACAGGATCTTTTGGTAATTCAAGGCAAATGTTGCATTCAAAAACATTTGTGTCACCTTCTTCACTTTTCCCTGGCTCATTTACTGATTGTCCATCACCATTACTAGTTGACATGATGACCTGAAAAGAAAAAAATTAAGTCAAAATCATGGTTATGTTAAATACAGATGATGGATGCCAGAATCTATTTAAAGAGGTACAGGGGTACCAGGTGGTCCCTTCCTGAATGAGGCAAGGTCACTAAAAGGAGCCTTTCCAAGCCCAAATTCTCAAATTTCATAATAGGAACTTTTCATCAGTGATAGAGCAATTCCTTATATGCACTTCCTCTCAACCATTCCCATACACTTCCTTTTTGATGAAGACTTGAAGTTTTAGGCTATCAAAAGCACAGCCATTTTTCTATTGAAGGCTTTAGGCTAGCCACAAAGCACAGCCGCAGAACTTAGAATACCTAGACAGTTCAATGAATATACTTCTGAGGATGACATGACCTCTGCAGTACTGGGCAAGGGTCCTAATTTTCGAATTTCCCATTATGTAAAAATAATATTTTTTTCATATAAAAGGCCAGCATGTGAAACTAAGACTTATAAGTTCTGTAAGGGACCCCAATGCTTTGAACAAACAATATTTGGTTGGGGACACAAGCATACTGAAATACAGCCCCATTTCTAAAAGAATAGTATTTTTTAATTACCTTGAAACTTATTTTATTACATCCTTGAGCTAAGGGGAAAATGCATGAAAAAATAGAAAAAAAAAATATTAGTTTGCCTAAAAATGGGACCCATAAACTTTTTCTCAGCAGCTTGAAACTAACATCCAGAATCTCCTAGGCCAATCGGATCCTATGACCCAAAAGGACTTCAGGTTGGGTGTACTGGCCCACAAAAAATAGGCCAGCAAAATATTATGGCTTGAGAACTAACTTAAGTGAGTCAAAATATAAAAAATAAACGAGGAGTATTCTCAAGACTACTAAAAATACAAACTAAGCAATTATTTTGGCTAAATGCCTAATAACAAAAAAAAAATCAATTAGAATCTAACTCAATCAAACAATCTTTCATAGAATTATGATGTACTAAAAACAACAAAAGATATTAAATTTTGGATAGAACCTTAGCTTTATGACCACATTAAGGTTCAACTAAGACTGACAAAAAGTTACTAATTCATGCCATAGGCAATAGTTTAATTCAAGGATCTGATACAAGACAAGCTGGAATGCTAGACTTGGAATCCTTTGCCTGTGAGTCCACGTCCTGGTGTTGTTGATTATTTGGTTTGAAAGGGGGGTCAGTGGCGTAACTCTATAAGCTCAGCCAGAGTCAACCCAGCTCTAAATGGGTACCTGGAAAATTTTGAGAAAATTATGCACTGGATAAATTGCCTGTTTAATTCCCAGTTCATTGCTAATTAGAATTATTTCTTCAAAAAGTAAGGAATAACTGGGATTTTAACAAAATGTTATTGCTTAGAGTTGAATCATAAGATATTGCACTCCTATCAGAATTTAATAAATAAATAAATATTAAATAAATAAGATATTTCTTTCAAAAAGATCACTATCACAAGCCCACAAAGGGGCGAATTCGGACTTCGGAGTCGACAATATAAATGGTTGCACTAAAACTGGCAAAAATTCAGAAAACAACAACGAAATAGAAAAATCATAATGAACAATCATTTAACAGTCAATAATTAAAACTGTAAAAAGTCAATTAAAAAGTTAAAAATATAAAAACTGGTCAAACTAAACTTACACAAATACGAATCGGAAAAAGAATTAGAACGGACATAAAAAACGTAAGGGGGGGGTATAAGCGAATATACACAAAAAAAAGAGCGAGACATATATGCATATAAATTAAAAGGGACACTAAGAAAGTGTCAATAGTTCAACTACAGTAAGTCAATAAAAGAGTTAAAAAATAAAAACTGGTCCAGAAGGGGGGGGGGGGGCAGGGGACAAAAAAAAAAAAATACCCCCCCCCCCCCAAAAAAAAAAAGAACCAAAAATAAAAAATGTAAGAATTAAAGGGGGAACAGAAAAAATGGGGGGATAAGCAAATGAATGCAAGAACCTGGGCAGCACCATCAGCTAATAAACAAAAAAGAGGGGAAAAAAAAAAACTATTGGGACATTTTATTCATTTTTCTGTAATAAAGGGGACAAAAGTTCTTTCGTATCTCGAAGTAACGCAGCGAATGGGGAACAAAACAGAGATGGGGTAAGAAACAGATCGAGGCGGCCGTAATCTGGATGGGGAGTGACGTTTGGAGAAAATACTCGCCGTCCGAGGGTTTGTTATGGCATTTTTTGTAAAACCGAGGCACAAATTATTTCTTCGTCTCTCGAGGGTCTCTAGTTTTGAAATATTTAACAAATGCAAATATGGTATCTTGCCCTCATTAAAAATAATTCTTAGAGCTCTCTTTTGGACATTTTCAATTTTTTGTGTTGCTTCATTTGAGAGGCCAGGGTGCCACACAGGACAAGCATACTCTAATATGGGACGCACAAAAGAAATGTATACTTGTAGTAAATGTGATTGGGGGTAATTAAATTTATTTAAAAGTTTAATGAGGGAAAGCGAGGAGTTTGCTTGTCGTAGGATATTATTTATATGGTCATCTCATTTCAAATTGGAAGAAATTGTAACACCAAGGAGTTTAAGAGATGTGACAGAGGTTTCAGGAGGAATAGGAGCAAGAAAAAGGGGAGGGGATTTAAGGAAACTTACTGAGACTATTGCGGGTTTAGAAGGGTTAACTGTCATGTCAAGGGAAGAGGTCTCACAGGCAATATCTTGGAGTATGCCCATTGGGTTGCTAAACATGTTTTTATGACATATCTCTAAAACTGTCACGTCATCGACAAATATCCACCTATTGTCATAAAGGGTTGAAAGGCTGTTAATCATAAGAGAAAAAAGGAGAGGGCCTAGAATAGTCCCCTGAGGAATGCCATTAAATATGGGGAGATGATCTGAGAAACAATTTAGATATTTAACTGCTTGGTAACTATTATATAGAAAAAATTTAACGAGGTCAACCAAGGCATGTACAAAGTGGAGTCCATATTCAAACTAGACTATTATCTAAATGTGTTTAACCAATTCGGAATCTTTCTTAAGATTTAAAGAAATCTGATACAGCAAAGCACTAGGTTTTTCAAGTAACTTAAACATGGTATCAGCAAAATGGATCAGGTAGTAAGAGGTTGACGTGGATTTGAGATTACCAAACTGTCTAAGATCAATGAGGGGGAGGACTTTCATCTTAAGCCAGTCTGCGAGAAAATTTTCATACAATTTTGAAAAAATTGAGGTGAGGGTAATAGGACGAATGCCATCAAAGCCAGGCTTCCCATTTTTCTTTTTGATTGGGGTAAAAAAAAGCCTTGTTTCCAATATTGAGGGAACTGTCCAGATTCGGTAATTTCATTAAACAGGGCGAATAGGGGTTTTGAGAGGTAATCACTGAAAGCTTTAATCAGAGAAACAGGAATATCTAAAGGGCAAATGCTTGATCGTTTTAGTTTTTCAATTTTTTTTATAACATCAAGTGTAGAAATATGTGGGAGTGAAAAAGGATCAGGAATATCTGGAAATACGTAAGATAGTGGTGGGAGACTCTGGACAATAGAAGCCAGAATCTTATTGAGGTCATTAGCTGTGGTCTTTGGAGGTTCATTTATATTAAAATTTAGTTGTTCTTGACTCTTGCTGGTAAGTTTTTTAATTTCAGAGTACCAGTTCTTTGGTTTATCATGTCGCAAGTATTTAATTTAATTTTTATATTAGGCTCGGGCATCTTTTCTAATTTGACTTTTTAATTAATTTCTTAACTTATTTGCTTCAGCTTAATTACCCCTGTTAAATAAGCTTATTTTCGTGCGGATTAACCTTTTTATGTGATTGGTTATGTAAGGTTTATCAGTGGAGCATTTTCTGATTTTTTTTTTTCTGGGAAACATAATGAGTAGGAATCAATTAGTTGTTTGTGAAAAATCAAAATTTTGTCATCAAGGTTATTAGAGTTATAAAGGTCTGACCAACTTACACTGGTCAGCCATGATCCAAAAGAAAAAAGGCCTGTGTCACTGAGGGGACGGTAAACCCCAATGAGTGTAGTAAAGGAATGTTCAATGGCTGAAGAGGGAGAAAAAAGAAGTCAATAGTGGTAACTGCCTTCTAATGGTGATAGTGCTTGCGGGGAGTTGTAATACTTACTCATGTTTGAACAAATAACATCCAGAGAGGTGTCACCTTTTGTTGTAGATATTTTAACCAGTTGTTTAATATTAAGAGAGGTGCAGATAGAGTCTATCCTCAGCGCATCGCCAAGTAAGCAAATACCAGCGTTCGGATACTTTGATAACACAAAGTCAGCACTTATAGGAGATTGTTGTATAAATTTGCGTTTCTGGTCAATACTTTGGTTAGGGGAATGATAAAAGACGGCGGTTTTCATTAAATTGAAAGGGCGGGGAAGTACTTTTTGTCTAAGAATCAGCCATAGAATTTCACCATAATCTGATAGGTTGGTGTGGAGAAGAGTTTAGGTTGGAGGTTATCTCGGACAAAAAATAATATACCACTTCTTTTTTTCCCGAGAGGGTGATCGGGAGGGTGAAATTTTATAAACAGAGTATAATTGCTGATTTTTAGGAAATCTGGGTTCTGGGAGTGAACCTCTGTCGCAGCAATAATATTAATTTTATGAATTTCAGAGATAGCCTTGAGTTCGGTAATTTTATCAAAATTCAGGCTCTCAGCATTGGTAAGTAGGAAAGTTGGAAATTTAAACTGATTTGGGTATTGGTATTTTTTTTTTCAATTCGGGATGGAGTTATTTGGGGTTGAAGTTTATGAGGAGGATGCTGTGGGTAAGGGGGTGGTTTAGGGGTATTATTAAAAGGCTGGACTGGACCGGGCATTAGAGAAAAGGAAGAACACTAAAAATTTACTGGGATGTTAATTGATTGGGATAGAACTACGGTGGAATTCGTCTCACTATTTGAGTTCACAGGAACTTAGCAGGGATATGTTGCTTATGGATCATTCTGCCTGCTTATTCTTAAACAAGAATCATACTAATAGGGTGGCCAGGGGGAATAAAGTGCAAGGGAAGTGAGAAAGGTTTCCTGGTGATCTGGGAATAAGTCAAATTGGGAGTGTTCTTTATATTGGGGGGGGGGGGGCAAGATGATGCTGAGGGAGGGAAGCACGGTGGGGGTGTCTGAGAGGAGGGGGTTGAGTTTGTTTCGGCAAATAACGGGTGGAGTCCAGAACCGGTCGGTAACTTCTTGGACGCACGGAGAAGAACGGAGTCGAAAGGAAGTGTATTTTTGGGAGGAATGTGAGTGAGGGGGGGTTTGGGGATGGTCCGAATTGAGTAAAGTGATTGTGAGGGTTTGACTGACTGGGCACACGTAAGTAAATGGGGCGGAGGATTGTTTCAAGGGATGGATTCCTGAGGTGTACTGTTCTGTATCGGGTATGCAAGGGGATAAGACTGAAAGTCGAATGGAACATGAACTAGGGGAGGGGGGGGGTCGTGAATACTGGAGGTGTCGCCCTAAAAAACGTTGGGTTTTAAACCTGCGCTCCAATCCTGAGGATGCATGAGCAAAAGTACACGACTTATCAATACAATATAAAACAGAACACAGATCAACATGGGCAAAATTACACTTATCAGACACACAAACTACCGAAATAAAATGACGACAAACAAGTAGAAACCACTATCAAAATATTTGCAGATCACATTTTCCTTTCTGCTTACTTTTGTATTTATTTCCCTTTTATCCATCACTTTCGTAATTTTTTCAAAAATAATAACAATGTCATTATCACCTGATAATTTATGTAAAAAACTAGAAGTCACTGGACTATTCACGAACTCAAGGGCGTCATCAGTATTCATACTACACGTAGGTATTTGCTCTCATGGGATATTTTGCAATTAATGGTGGTGCAATTAATGGTGGATTTGCTGAACTCTGATCATTGATCCCCTAGTGTAGTTTTAATTGCTTTGTTGTTTTTTAAGCCCTCTCGTAATTTGAGGGTTTTCGATTTAGGAGTCACTTGTTTGTTTTCTAGATTGCAGAGTTCATCTTCCATAAGAAGGTGGTGGGAATTATGTGAATTAATATTTCCACTTAATTTTTTAATTTTCAGATCATCTTTATTGAGTATATCGTTACCAATTTTTTCGTAATTGAGAAACATATCTACTTGTTTTTCGAATCCTTCTATGGCTACTTAATGGTCTGAATTCTTCTCTAACTATGAATTATATTTGGCTCGGAGATCAGCCAGCTGTTTCATATGTTTAACACAGTCAACACAAGGGGGAACTTGGGAAGCTTGATTTTTTTAAACTGATTTTGGGGTTGTAGGTTTTGTGGCAGACTTGGGTGTAGAGCGTGGTTTAGGCCAAGGGGTAGAGAAAGTGGCGTTAAAGGTGGTTCAGGTTCATCATTCAAAGAACCGGGGGACTGGCAGTTTTAACATAACCACTCACCACATTGTTTTCTCTCCTCAATAGAAATGCCTGCACACTTTGGATGAAACCACTGTTGACATCGATTGCACTTCACTGTTCTACTAGCTGCACGAAGTCTGAACTCAGGGCATGTGAATTTCATGGGCCTTGACATAATAGTGAAACAATAAATCCAGTTAACATAGCTCGAAACTGGTCAATGACTGAAATTTGGATTTAAATAACTTCCAAAACGGGTTTCAAAAATTTAACCCAGCATAGGTGTTAACAGGTCAAATGCCCGAAAGAGACTTTCTTTTGTGTTGCTGTAGACATTTCCAAACTTTTGATGTAACTATTCTGACCCTTTCGCGCCTGACGTGACCTTTATGTCACGCAACTTTAGGAATTTTTCTTTTTTTTCTACTAAAGACATCTATTCAAATTTGGTATAATTAAATTTGTTGTGTCAAAAGCTGCAAGATGGTGGGTCGCATGATGGTGGTTGACCATACTAGATGCTATCAGATTTATTCTTGCCGGAGAACATACAGTAAATCTGAAATAGTCAAATAACCCTGTTTATTTCGCCTATGCTGAGCTCGTAACTTGAGGTAAGGGATTGTGTAATAGCTCGTTAGAATTCCCATTGTCTGTAGAACATTTTGATGTATATTTCAAATTGTTTTGTTTTCTCAGTGGACTACAAAAAGCAAAAAAACAGCTGTGACAGATATGTCACGCCAGCATCTGCTGATTTCTGACCCGTGACATACATGTCACGTCAGCGAGTGCCGTTTTTTCATCCGTGACATTTATGACCCATCAGCAGGTACTGTTTAGCTACTAGTGGTTAAATATGGTTTTCTTGTTTATTGCTAATCTTGTTAACCCTACAGGCATTCTTGGGCCTGGATACAATAACCTGGACATCAAATCTCTTGTTTCAGGTTGCCATGACGAAACGAAGGAACCTTACAGACTCACGAATCGTGGCATACCTTGACGAGGATATATCTGAAGATAATGGAGGGGACATTGACGTTGACGAGCAATACGACCAGGCAGACAGGGGTCCTGAGCTATTTGCAGACGACCCTCTTGAAAATCGTTCCTTTCTCAACAGTTACGTAGAGCTACAACCCTTGCGTATCAACGATTTCGCTGAAATCGACACGTCTGATGTTGTCGTCTCTGACGTATATATAGCAAGAACATCAAGCTCTTGTATTCCTGACAGCGGTTTCGAAATGGCTGAAGATATCCTTGATTCAGTTCCCCCAGAAGTCACTGCTTTACAGGACCAGGGTCTTCTCAACGAAGTTAGTATTGATCCTCCTGTAGGAGATCTTCTATACGATGCTGATGCGGGGACTTTGTCGTCAAATGACAGTGATATTGGTGATACTGAATCCAAGTCTGACGAACTGCTATCGAACTTGCTGTGGACTAGAACGAAATGCAAGACACAAGTGAGTGACTTCTCGGACCCAACTTGACTTAACTTCAATTTCTTTCAAGATTGGGAGACCTGTTCAGACTGCTTTGTTGAGATACTTGGGAATGAATTCCTTGACCTTGTGGTTTTTCAGTCAAACCTATATGCAACGCAGCATGGGAAAACCCTGAGGCTGACAAAAGAAGAGCTCCTGACGTTCATCGCCATCAACCTTTTCATGGGCTATCATCAGCTTCCATTGATTCCAACTTACTGGCAGTGCGATCCTGATCTTCATGTCATCTTCGTTGCTACAGAAATGCCTCGCAATCGTGCCCTGCAAATACTCAGATTCTGGCATTGTAGTGATAATACCAAGCGCCTTAAGGACTGCCAAGACAAATTGCAAAAGCTTCGAAAAGTAATAGAACTGCTAAATATGCAGTTCAGCGATGAAAACCATGGGATTCGTGAGCAAAGCATCGATGAAACAATGATCCTCTTCAAAGGGAGGCCATCATTAAAGCAGTACAATCCTCAAAAGCCTATCAAGAGGGATATAAAATATGGTGTAGAGCAAGCAGCACTGGATTCATCCATCAATTTGAGGTATATCAAGGCAGCAAGGTCGACGCAGACAGACCAAACATTTGCGCGATTTGGTTTAGGAGGCAGAGCGGTTTGTGAAATGACAGCTAGCCTCAAAGGGAAAGGCTATATTGTTATGTTTGACAACTTCTTTACTTCGTTGCCACTTTTGGAGTACCTCTACACAGAAACGATACATGCGTGCGGAACGATACGAGGAAACAGAAAAGGCCTCCCGGTACTAAAAGAAGACAAAATGCTTCTTCGAGGACAGTTTGACTTCAAGGCCAGCTCGAAAAATACGAGAGTATTTAAGTGGAAGGATAATCGTACAGTTATGACGGCTTCGAACTACCACGCTAATGAAGGAAGGGAAGTTACCAGAAAGCAGAAAGATGAAAAACCCATGCTAATAAAATGCCCTCTCATTATTAAAGACTATAATCGGTTTATGGATGGGGTTGAAGAGGCAGATATGCTGAGAGTCATACAGGGTCATGAGCATAAATCCATGAAGTGGTGGCATCGGCTTTTTTTCGGCTTCATCGACATGGCAGTCTGCAATGCTTACGTTTCGTACCACGAGAGCCACTCGATGGCACATCTTGATTTCAAAAGGCACGTTGTGCAGGCCCTTGTACTTTCAGTTTCTGCCAAGCCATCTAGGAACGGTATGTGTCCCAGGAGTCCCAGGACGGTTTCGAACACAAAACGTAGAACGACGATGGAAAGTGTGAGTGCCGTCATACAGTTGAAAAACCATGGCATTCATTGGCCTCGTCTTAGAGAGAAACGACAAAGGTGTGATATGTGTTCCCTTAAAGGAATAGAGCGGAAGCCTTTTACTTATTGCCAAGCTTGCAGTGTGACCCTGTGTATTAGCAAGGAGACCAACTGTTTCCTGGAGTACCATGAAATCGAGTGAAATGAATCCTTATGGTTAACTTGAAGACTTTCTTTTCTTTTCTTATGCACTTTTTGTACTTTTGAACGCTTTCTTCATTAATATTTGAATATTTGCATATTTTTTTGGTAAGCAGTAAGCGCTGACAGGTTAGTTATGTCAAGGACTGAAAAGCTTCACTAGCTGACCGGTCATATCTGTCACAGATCGAAAAACCGCAGTCACTGACGTGCCATGTATGTCACAGTAGAAAATCTCATACTTTGAGTTGAGTGACGTCTTTTTAAAGATCAGATTCGTGATCAGGAGCATCAGATTAGTTGAAAATGTGTCTTCGATCATTCTGGTCTTGCAAAAACAAGGTCCCGGGCGCGAAAGGGTTAATGGAATAATTTTCTAAATTGCACAGAATTTGGTATACCTCTCTTTGACAAGTAATTGGGAAAAAATTGTTCTGAGGACAAACTTATTTGAATGTCATTCATTTTTGGAATGTCATCAAAATCTGACAAGCTTTACCATGACAAGTTAATCTATTTAAATAAATAGATTAACTATTTATTTATATAGCATGAATTCATTTATTTAATTAGCATGAATGCTATTTAAATAAATAGCATTCATAATCGGATTATATCTGAAGTGACAAAAAGGATAATTTATTGCACAACCCAAGTATATTTCATAAGGAATGTAAGTGATTGTAATTCCTGACCTAGATTCAGTGTGAGATTATCTTTTTAGATTTTAAAATCTCATTAACTTAGTGACCTTGAAAACAATTTCTCGGACTACAAAGCTAATACCCCACTGTGACGTCACTGCCTGCTTGATTGGATATGATTTACGGATTGTGCTTTGGACTATTTGCGATTGCAAGGTAAATTGTGCGCTATGGCGGAAAAGCTGATTCTGAGCCCTGTCTTGAATTTCCTGAGTCGGTCTTTGACTTATGGGGTCAAACAAGAGACAATTCAGAAGGCAGCTGTTGTGCTTTTCGATCACGATCAAATTATAAAAGCAAAGAAGATTCTATACACAGAGTTAAGCGTCACATCGCGAGTTGTGATTCATGCTAGGGATGAAGAGAACATTCTTGATATGTATAAGAACCTGGTCTCACAGACTAATCCCAAAATTCGTGATTATAAGCCCAGGTGACGTTCCGACTGTTGGTGAGGCTGTCAATTCTACAGTTGTGGCAAAAGTTAACGAACTGTCCAGAAAACTTGATGGTTTTATTACGAACGTCACTTGTACCTCAGTAAGTGCCCCTCAGCCTCCCAACCAAACCCGACCCCCAAGCCTTTATTGGCAGTGATTCTGAAAAATCCATCAAAAGACCTGAAAGATCCATCTGAGCGTAAAGCGTATATAGGCAATCTATACCCTACTTCTGGTGGTGATATATGTGAAATCAGGCGTCAAAAAGATGAATGGAAGCTCGTCGTCTCGTCAAAGAAAGGTGCGAATCAAATAGCCGATACCGTAAAACTGTCTGATCCCAATTTGAGTCTCACTGTCAATGAGACACCCTTCTTTGCCGTTCTGAAGCAAGTTTCAAGAGAATTAAATAACACAATACTTAAAGACTTAATCCCAAAGTGTAGTGAAATTGAACATTGCGGAAAGTCTCGTGCGTTCAAAGTTTATTTCCAAACTCGTGCTGACCAAGATCAATTTCTAAGGGACTCTCTGAAAATAAGATATGAAAGACTACCGGTTCAAGAATTTGTTTTCATGCCCTGTCACCGTTTTAATTGCCACGTGATAGGCCACGTAGCTGCGAATTGTTTAAACAGTGCTATCTGCTCTAAATGCGGTGCCAGTGACCACAAGTCGAGCTCTGACTCTCCCTGCAAGAAGAGTCCTTTCTGTGTAGATTGCAAAGTTCCTGGGCATACATGCTACAACGTTAGTTGTCCTAAAAATCGCAAGGCAGTGAATCCATGAGCTCGTCAGTTCGGTTTCTATCCTGGAACATCAACAGCTTTTTTGCGAATAGACTTCCTGTGCTTAATGGTTTTCGTGCAAATTATAATGTAATTTTTATACAAGAACATTTCCTAACTAAGTATAGTGTAAATTTACTTAAGCTGCAGGAGTCTTCGTCTTACTATGTACCTGCTCAACAGCGTAAGAATAGAGGCAGGCCGTCAGGGGGCCTCGGGAATTTTGTATGTGTTTCCCTTTGCTCTAGCCTCTTCGAAACAAGTGATCACTTCTTGGCTGTCCGAGTTGAAGGGTCTGTATTTATTAACGTTCATTTACCTACTGATTATTGTTGTGATGAATCCAAGCGTCGCTATGCTATATTGTGTGAGAAATTAGGTTCGTGTCTTGATCAAGTTAAACGTTTAGGGCTATCGTTTGTAGTAGCTGGAGATTTTAATTGTAATTTAACGTAAAGGGATACTCAAGAGTCGCTGAGAATAATCCTCACTAGGGGTATATTTGGTGATCGGGTCAGAGTGGTTCATAAGGATTTCAATTTTACTTACATTCATACTGCATCTCATACGTCTAATGTGAATCCCATCACGATATCTTGCAACCTTCAGACAGAACAAGTTTCTGTTTTGAGTGAATACCAGCAATCCAACCATTTTCCCATTTCCTCTTCCATTATAACCCAACACCTCACACTGCTAATGCAGATGATATTCACTCAATGCGCTGTGCCCTCTACATTCTCTATTGGTGACCTTACTCTGATCCCTAAGAAGGGAAAAGTAATACCCCAGTGTACCTCATTTTGGCCCATCACCGTTGCAACCTCTCTTTGTAAGGTCTTCGAGCTTCTCTTTAGGGACGAACTCGAAGTAACTTGTTATACACCCCCACACCAATTTTGCTTCAAACGAGGAACTGACTGTGCTGACGCTCTCACTATAGTAGAAAACGCTCTTATTTATGTCAATTCAGTGGGAGAAAGCCTAGTTCTTGCAGGCCACAACGTAAGACGCGCATTTGATTCACTCTGCAATGTTTCTTAAAGCTGGTAGGCGTGGACTGAACCCAGATATAATTCGTACAGTAAGGGATATGTATACACGGTTATCCATTTGACTGAAACTTCTGCCAGATAAAAATGTGCCTCTGATTCCTAAAAAAAGGCTCCTACCAGTCTTAAATGGCACTTGACCAGGTGCAGTTTCTTCTCCCAATTTCTTCAATAATTACGTCCTTGCGGCTCAAGACCAATGCCCCTGCTCTTTAATTTTGGCATCTACTAATCTGTCCTTTGTGTGCTACACGGATGATATTCTGAATCTCAGTCGTATGCTACTGCAAATCAGTGAAATTTGTGCTATCCTTCAAGATGAATACCTCAAGGTTGGGCTTCAGTTCAATTTGGCAAAGTCCAAAATAGTTCTTTTCAACTAGAAGAGTCCTACTCCCCCTTCAATAGCACTTGGGAGCTCAACTGTTCAGCCTGCTGATCATGCAGTATACTTAGGCCTCCCCATTGGGTCCTCTTTACGCCACACTACATCTCTTCTCATTGAGCATCTTAACTGCCAAATTTCAGCATCTTACGCCTCTATTGTCACTTGCAAGTTCTGCTTCAATCGTCATCTCTTAGCTAGCCTGTTCAATGCAGTAGCCCTCCCCCATATATTGTACATGTCACTTGCAAGTTCTGCTTCAATCGTCATCTCTTAACTAGCCTGTTCAATGCAGTAGCCCTCCCCCATATATTGTACATCACCCCATTTTGGAAAATATTTACAAAATCTGAGAAGTCAAAAATCCATTTGCCGTTTCGTAAAATACTTACTACATCTACCACCTTGGCACAGAAATTCATCTATAGTTAAAATATACAAATTTACAGACCCAGAAATTTACAGACCCAGAATCTCTTAAGTTATTGGAAAACATGATAGAAAAGTAGCTGGTCAAGAGCTAGGCCCACTTCTAGTGCAATAACTTCGTCTGTTGTTGATTTTTCTCCTTTTTTTTATTTTTTTTTTTATATATAATTATATATGAAGTGTTGATGTCATTTGTGTGAATTTGCTTTGTTTGATTTTGTTCCTATTTTATCCTTGATTTATTTATAATTAACGTTCTTATTTGATCTTATTGGTTTTGTTGATATTTGTCTTGTACTATTGTTTTCTTTTCTTTCTTTTTTATATTTTGCTCTGTCCTTTTCAAGTTTTTGTAGACGGGTTTTCAGTTAATAAATAAATCTCTAAGTCTTTTCACTGTCTGGAATAATTATTGACAAATCTCTGATAGGTAGGGCAGGGTAACTCATCTTTTTCTAAAACAACAAACTATAGGCCTAAAAAAAACTAGATTACCTGCATGTATTTGGCATTAAAGTTACTGCACAAACCATTTAATTTTGGACATGTTGAAGAGCAGCAATGTGGCTAGTTGGAGAACCAGCAAAGAGAAAATATGTATATTCTATGACCAAAAGGGAGGGGGGTCTTAATATAGGAAATAGTAAACTATTTTTAACTTTTACTTGGCATAAAAAATTCTTAGGAGGTGAAGGCCCTTCTATGAAATGCATTTGACTTAATCCAACAAAAATCCCTTTAGCTTTCCCCTTACAATAAAAAAACACAGTTTTCCACTTTCAAAGCCAATCATTTCTTAAAGCCATGTTGTTTCTTTTCTGTCAAATAAATAATATTTCTTGTTTCTCAATGGGAGGAGTCTTTTAAGCACTAACAAACCAAGTCGTGAATTTAGGCTAATTAATGAATTCAACCTATTCCTTTCAATCACGTATTGAATAGGCAAAGAAGAATTTAGAGGATTACTCTCTCTGTTAATCAGAATTTGTAATGGAATATTGCTTTTTGTCTTTTTTTTACTACTGATTTGTTTGTTGTTTTTACAATTGCATTTATTTGGCATTATGAACCAACAGAAATATGCACAAATGTAATGGAAACATAGAAGATCAGTACAGTCTCAAAAATAGCCTACAGCTATATTTGGCCCCAAGAGAAGAGAAAGAGGCTGGGGTAGTATTGCAAGGGTGCCAATTTGGAATCACTATTGATATATACACTGGGTGTTATGTTCATCTTTTAAATAGCAGATTAAATGAGCATAAAGAAAATTTAAAAACATGGCCAAAAACACAATTGAACAAATTTAGAATGTTTTACATTACCTATTTAGAATCAATATGGACAGACCACTTGATGTGTCTTTTTATGCTCTTTCTAAATATATACTGCATTTTTAATAAGATTAAAAATGAGTACTTGTCTGTGGAATGGAATACACTCTGTGTATTCCATTCTTTACACTATGCTGTGTTTTACACTATGCTGTGTAAAATATAACAGAAACTGGTTTCTCTTCCTGGTTTGATTTGCTTATTTTGAGCAAGAAAACTGTGATGTATGTATATTTTTATTAAATATCAATTATACAGAAGTAGTTAGGGGTTAGGTTGGATTAGATATTTAATACAATACATTCTGATAAGGCTGCTTTCCATAATTCTTTGTCATAGGCCTAGTTTCTATAATTTTGTTTCTAAAGTATCCTATTATCATCAAGTTTTGTATATTTAATTAAGATTAACCAAACTTCACTTATTGAGTGCATTTTACTTAACAGACAAGTGCCTAATAATATTGTTTTTTAATTTTATTAATAAAATATTATTTAACCAGTACTCAGACAGCTAATCAACACTTAGGCTAAGTCACTGTAAAATATCAATTATATTAGCTAGCAATTATTTCACCATTAGATTTGTGTAAATTTTCTCTTGATTTTGTCACAGTTGATTTAATTTACAGGTGCATAGGTTGAAACAAGAGTGATCAATACATAAAAAAATGTATAATTTGGGCTAGGCTATATATTTGCAGATTGAGGGGCAGGGGCTAAAGTACAGCAGAATTGCAGTCAAAATGCACATTAGCCTAGTATGAAGTAAGAATTAAATGTTTCTTCTCAACAACGCCAATTCTAGACTTATGCCCTCAACTGGAAATAAGAAAGCATTATTCATTATATCAAAATGAAAGTACTTATGTTCATTTGCTTTCCTAACAGCTGAAAGATAGCAAAATTTTGGTGTTGTTGTTGTTTTTAGGGGTTTGATGTATTGACCAATCAGTCATATGCGTTTGTATCACTTGATTATTCTGTGCCTTCTGTAATCACTAACTTACTTGGGTGTCACTTCAGTCAATATTCATTAGTATTTCCCTCTCCTTTTCATTTTTTCTACAGTTGAAGATGATGTGACGTATGTCTTCATAAACTCCACATATGTCGCAGTTGGGGGAATGGGTTATCTTCCAATGGAATAGTGTTGATGTTGTCTTTGCATGGCCACATTTAAGACGAAAGGATGCAAAATGAGAGGTAAATTTCCTTTGTCAGCTGCTTGTAATCATAGAGATCCAGGAGCTGGGTTTGGAAAGAATGGAGCTAAGCCTCTTCTTCCTCCAAAATTTCTGAACTGATTGAAGACATGAATACAGGACCAGTAACAGGGATTTGAGTGATCAGACCCAGTTGGGAGGCCTGTTTTGTCGCCTGGTCTGCTAATTCATTTCCTGTTATACCATAGTGTGCTGGAACCCATATAAATAGGACTAATATACCCTTTCTTGCAAGTTGTGTAGCCAGATTTTCAATCTCAATGACAACATTTCTTGCTTGGTGTTGATGGTGTGAAAGTAAATCCAGAGCTGACAGTGAATCAGTGCAGATAATATACTTCTGATGTTTGGCCTCTGTTTGGCTTGAAGAGAAAACTTAATTGCCATAAGTTTAGCAGAGAAAATTGTCAGGTAGGGGGGTAAGTGGTAGGAAAGAGACAGGCTCTGGGAGGGTATAACTACTGCACAGCTGCATTTTGTTTCTGTCTTTGAGCCATCTGTGTAAACTTGGATGTAGTCCTAATATTCTGCCAACTTTCCCAGGAATATGATTTTCATCAGTGCTTGGGGAAGGTCCTCCTTTTTTCCAATGCTGATCTTAGGAATAATCAGTTCCCCAATTCCTTTGGAGGTGCTGGAAGAATCATCATCAAATTAACAGTCAGTCTGCCATTCTTTATGAACTCTTCCATGCCAGGAAGGCAAAGGAATCTCTGAAAAGAGGGCATCTCTGTTGGTTTGTAGCGGACATCAGGGTTGTGGTGGCTAATGATTCCTTTGTAGATAATGTGGTTCTTGAGTCTTATCTTCTTTGCAAAATATCTTGCAAGGAGATATTTTCTTCTGGAGTGAAGGGACTGGATCCCCACTTCACAGTACATAGCTGCAATAGCAGTTGATTTATGCATGGAGGGTAGTGGCAAGATTCTTCAGGAGACATTTCTTAGCAGATCTGTATATAAATGATCCATAGTATATCTTGGATATCACCACTGACTTGACAATAGTTGAAGCAAAGCCTGTGGGGGCTCCTCTTCTTCCAAGGCAGAGAGCATTAATAAAGTTTTGTCTTTATTTGAGACTGCCAATCAGCTCATCCAGATGGGGTTTCCATGTCAGTTTTTAGTCAAACACGACTCCCATAAAGCATGCATGTTCAGCAACCACAATCCCATGTCCATTCAGTTTCACCAGTGGTTTGAAAGCAGCCAGGTTATGCATTTTGTGGAAAAACACACTAACTGATTTATGGCTTGAGAAAACCATATTATTACTTTCTGCCAAAATTGATAGCATATCTACAGCTTTTTTTAGACTAACTGTAAGCACAAAGGGTCTCTCCCCATAACTGCGATAGCAGTATCATCAGCATAGAGAAAAACTTCTGCACAATGGATGATTTCCTGGCTTATACCATGAAACTAAACTGAGAAGAGCAGTGAGCTGAGGACAGCCGCTTAAGGGACTCCAATGTTATAACCTCTTCTTCTAACCCCTTAGCAGGAGCCCCCCAAAGAGGTCTTAACTTCCCTACCCATCAAGAATTGGTGAATCTAATTTACCAGTGGGTCTGGTAAACCCATTACAGATAGATTGCTGATTAGTTGCCTTATATCAACTTTATCAAATGCTGAGTCGATGACTAAAAACATTACATTGACCGCTTTGGCTTTTTTGAAGCTTTGTTTGATCAGATGCTCTAGTCTAACTAGGGCATCTGTGGTGCTCTTTCCAGTCCAGTGTCAAAGGCTTTCCTCTTAAACTCTTAGTAGGAGCACTCCACAGTATATATAATTAGCAGTATGATCTTTCCCTATCTCACCCATTATAAAAACCCAGACTGAGGTGCAAGTGCTCCATAGAAGATATAAACATAAGCAACATTAGATCTTTTCACAGGTAGACAAGTCAGATGTCTCTCGAATGCAAAACTTGGCTTCAACGTTGGAACACTAATTTTGAAGAAACTAATTTTAAATTAATTTATTCCAATACATACATGAAAATCAGTAATTAGTAGTGCAATGCTATTATTAGATGTTTTTAGGAATTAAAAATAGGTTTCAAAGTCTCAAATTGGTTTCAAAGGCATTTTGAGAAAGTTTCTGCCAAAATATGTGTTCCAGGGTAATTGGACTGCTGATGGCAGATCAAATAAGAGGAGCTGTTAATTGACAGTTAAATGAGACGTTAATTAAAGAGGAGCTGTTAAATGACAGTTGAATGGAAACACATGACCTGAAATCTTTGAAATGTATAGCTAAAAATGTATTATTTCTTATAGTTCCCTGTTAGAAAAAAGTTTTAGAAATATTTTGGAAATTGTGCTGTAAAAGGTCTAAGATTATACAGACTCAGCAGTAAGAAATGCATTTTATGTATTTTCTGGTAAACAAACTGGAAGAATATTCTACAATAGGAGCTTTTCTAGCATAAAGCCCTGTAAAATTTTGGATCTGCCACTAAAATGTGTGATGTCCTTCAATTTTCTGAAAACTCCCTAAGAATTGTCAATTTTCTGAAAACTCCCTAAGAATTTTACAAAAACACTTCTTAACAGACATTTGGTATTTTCTTGGATAGGGCTATTCTGGCAACTTTTAGCACAGCAACCAATAATTAGAACCCAAGTCCTAAAATTGGTCTCAATCAGGAACCCTTATTGCTATCTAAATTCACAAAGTGCAAAGATTTTCAAACAGAGGTGTTTATTGTTTAAAGTTCAGGAAAGGTCTGCCCATTTCATACAAAAACTAGTCTTATCTTGGCTCTCTGCCAAAATATGTAATTAGCCTTTTCAAGTTACAAAGGAACTACAATCTGACAAAAAAAATATCACAACATCAAAAAAAAAGGACAAACCATCCCGTGGCGGATCCAGGGGGGGCAAGGGCCCCCCCCCTAAAGTAGTGTAATTTACCTAATTAATGCAAGTTTGCATTAATTAAACTTGCTCCTAATGTAAGTTTATTGGATCAACCTATTTTGCCCCCCCCCCCCTAAAAAATTCTGGATCTGCCCCTGAAACCATCACACCTATTCCACCAGTTATTAGAAGGAAAAAAAATCCTTATTTTCACAAATTTCATCAACCCCCAGCCCGATTTTTTATAAAATCCTACATAGGCCAATCAGTCAAGTCCACTGTATATAAATAATAGATTAGGTCATAATTTGTATATAAATTAAGTCATACCTGTGAGATGGGACAGTTTCAAACCACTTGGCTGGCTCACCAAGTTTTTTCTGCTTTTGTAATTACAAATAATGCAATTCCTAACTATTTCTCATTTATTAATGCATACACACTAACCCGCTAGTGCAAAAATAAGTGGGAGGAGCTTTTTGTTTGCACCAAGAATGAAGAGCCAGAAATCATCTGCAGTAAACTTACTGCCTAATTATATAAACTGTGGAGCACCCCAAGGAGGCCTGAACCTCCCTACCCATCAAGAATTGGTTGATCCAATTTACCAGTAGGTCTGGTAAACCCATTACAGATAGCTTTCTGATTAGTTGCCTCATATCTACTCTATCAAATGCTGATTCCATGTCTAAAAACATTACATTAACCCCTTTGGCTTTTTTGAAGCTTTGTTTGATCAGATGCTCTAGTCTAACTAGGGCATCTGTGGTGCTCTGTCCAGGGAGAAAGCCAAGCTTTTCAATTTGGATGTTGTCTGATAACAGGGTTAAAATTCTATTTTTTATTACCCTCTCAATTAGCTTATCGAAATTTGTGAAGGGTGGGATGAGTTTTTCCCATTAAAATATAAAAAGGCTATTTTGAGAAAAAGTCAGGTAAATATATACCAAATCATATTATTGAGTAACAACTAAAGTGAATATACCATTCGATGCCTTTTTTTATGCTGATTAGGAATATAATAATCATTTCTATCGGAAATGAATTTTAGCCCCCCCCCCCCGATATATGCCAATTCAGGGTATATATTTCTAAATTAGGGGGGGGAATTTTACTTCTGACGTAAATGGGAGTTAAGTTTAAACATTACCCCTCATGCCAAGTAGATATTTTTAACAAGTTAACACCTTAAAATACTTTACTTTTCCTTCTTCGATTAGGCATGCCCAGCGATGCCAACATTGCCAATTTGCCAACTGCTAAAAATCACTAATTCTTAAAAAAAAATAACTAAATTGGCACATAAATCACTAGATTATAGGCGCACCTACAGGAAGGGGATAAAATTACCTCGCTAGATATGAAGAAATACCTTTAGATTGACTTTTGGTAAATATATAAAAAATCATATTATTGAGTAACAACTAAAGTGAATATACCATTCGATGCCTCCCCCTATATATGCGAATTCAGGGTATATATTTCTACATTAGGGGGTGAGGGGTAAAGTTTAAACTTAACTCCCATTTACATCAGAATTAAAATTTCCTCCCCCCCCCTAATGTAGAAATATATACCCTGAATTGGCATATATACGGAGGGGGGCTAAAATTCATTTCCGATAGAAATGATTATTATATTCCTAATCAGCATAAAAAAAGGCATCGAATGGTATATTCACTTTAGTTGTTACTCAATAATATGATTTGGTATATATTTACCTGACTTTTTCTCAAAATAGCCTTTTTATATTTTAATGGGAAAAACTCATCCCACCCTTCACAAATTTCGATATGCATCGGTCTTATTGCTTCTTTGAAAAAAACAAAAAAGGAACTTGCTTATTCTACGGAACACACCCAAGAAGTAAAGTTATGTTAATCATAATGAAAAATGCCAAAATATGATGAAGATATAATACTTCAGTTTATATTTGATAATATAATTATATTAAATTATGATAATATAGTTTGGGCTATATATTTGCACATTAAGGGGTATTTCTGTACTATTTGCATATGTATAGGGTGTGTTCATATCCACCACTCACTTTACTTTCAAAGGTTTTAATAGAAGAAAATCTAATTTAGAAATGATAGATTATAGAGAAAAAAACATAAATTTAAAGACAGAAATCTAACCTTAGCAAATGTTATGAAACAGAACGAAAAAATGATAAAAAAGAGAAAAACGAGGATTATAAAAGCCAGTGAAAAATGTGGACTAAAATGCAAATATTTCGATCAAGACCTCTGCTTGACCGTCCTCAGTGCACGATAACATCATAAGACATACTAATAAAAATCCAAGGGTACTATAAAAATTTCATACCTTAAAATAATGCACAACTAAAATTTGACGACCCTTTCCATGTAACGGTGAAAGGGTAACTGAATAAAAAATAAAGTACTGAATGGGAATTCGATTTTTTAATTTATACAGAGCATTTTTGAAAGCTAAACAATTTCCAGGTAAAACATCATCACAGATTAGGTTAGGCTGCAAAATGTGATTTTTTTTTTTTTTATTTAAGTAAAAACGACCAGAATTAATTAGTTCATTATAAATGGGGCTTAAATAGTTTTCTCCAGTGTCTCTATTCAGAGCTACCTTTTGGTGAATGTGCTTTTTTATCTCGACTACCTACCTAAAAACTTGGATGAGACATTTAACAGGGGCACAATGGAGGTGTTATCGAGTAAAACGAAATGGTGCGGGTTGTCATACACTTCTCGAGCCAAGGCGGAATCAAAAGTCTCAGACTTTTTGCGTAGCTCCATAGCTTTGCCAATTGAGAACCTGTGTTCCAACAATGTCTCGCCCAATTGCTGATGGGTTCTTCCCATATAGAAACAGCCTCAAGAACATGGAACCCTATAAACGCCACTGCCCAAAATAGGGCTTGTTTTATCTTTGTTCGCCTTTGCAATAGATATTCCTTATTTTTCCGTAAAATAATCCTTTTTTCACCCAAAAAAATAGCCTCCCAATGGGTACGAGCCTTTCACCTTTTTTGGCCACTTTTTACATGAAATTTATTGAAACCTCCGCTTTGAATACTTTTCCTCTGAAACACCGGTTCTGTGGCCGGTTTGTCGATGATGTTATCTCTGTGTGGAATCATGGAGAGATAGAACTTAACCCTTTTTGTCTCATCTTAACAATTTGGATTCCAACCTTCAGTTCACCTTGGAACTGGAAGATAATCATAAACTGCCTTTTTTAGACGTCTTAATCTTCAATAAATCTCTCAGCCTTAAATAATCGAGTTATAGAAAACCTACACATAATGATAGGTATTTGTATTTCTCTTCCAACCACCCTCCTTGTGTAAAAAGAGGAGTAGTTATATTTTAAGTTGATCGTGTTAGAAGAATTTGTTGAAAAGCTCATATAATCCCCGAATTGAATTATCTGAAGGACATTTTGTTTTGCAATGGATATCCCATCAAGTTACTGGAATCCATCATAGAAAAAAGACAAAAAAGGCAGAAAAGGATTCATCATCTCCACAACCTCCAACAGATATCATCCCTTTAGTGGGTGATAAGACGGTCTTTACTGTTTTGCCCTAATTTCCCAAATTAGGTGACAAACTGCCAAGAAATCTAAAAAAAACATAACTTAAATGTCATCTTCAAAATTCTAATAAAATTCAGAACTATTTTAACAGCGGCAAAGATAAAACGAGCCCTATTTTGGGCAGTGGTGTTTATAGGGTTCCTTGTTCTTGCGGCTGTTTCTACGTTGGAAGAACCCACTAGCAATTGAGCGAGAGATTGTTGGAACACAGGTTCTCAATTGGCAAAGCTATGGAGCTACGCAAAAGGTCTGAGACTTTTGACTCCGCCTCGGCTAACCATGTGTATGACAACCCGCACCATTTCGTTTTATTCGATAACACCTCCATTATTGCCCTTGTTAAAAGGTCTCATCCAAGTTTTTAGGGAGGCATTTGAGATAAAAAAAAAAGTACATTCACCGAAAGGTAGCTCTGAATAGAGACAATGGAGAAATTTATTTAAGCCCCATTTATAATGAGCTATTTAATTCTGGTCGTTTTTAATTAAATAAAAAAAAATCACATTTTTTAATCTAACCTAATATGTGATGATGTTTCGCCGGGGAAGCGTTTAGCTTTTAAAATGCTCTGTATAAATTAAAAAATTTAATTCCCATTCAGTACTATATCTTTTTATTAAGTTATCCTTCCACCGTTACATGGAAAGGGTCGTAAAATTTTAGTTGTGCTTTGTTTTAAGGATTGAAATTTTTTTATAATACCCTTGGATTTTATTAGTATTTTTAATGCTATTATCGTGCCCTGAGGACGGTCAAGCGGAGGTCTTGACCGAAATATTTGCATTTTAGTCAGCATTTTTCGCTGGATTGTATAATCCTCGTTTTTTTCTTTTTTTTTACTATTTTTGCGTTTTATCATGATTAGCCAGTGCGGTCTCAGAAATTATTCACGACAAGCTTACGGGGAGCATATGACCAAGTCTGTTCTTAATTATTGTTTTTTTTTCAAAAAACACGCTAACTTAATTAGCCAGCAAGAATTTTTACAGAATTGTAGGTTTCACAGAATTCTTCCAAAGTCTCTTCGTTTTCGATTAAATCTAGGCACGCAATTGGAACTGAAATTTACTGATAGGGCTGGTTTTCAATAATTGAACCACATTTTAAATGACCATAAAAACCGACATTTTATCCTTACTAACATGATCTCAAAAGTTCGACGTTTTTTACAGCGTAACCTTTCGTCACCAGATTTTCAACAGATTTCTAAAATAGCTCGAAATTCTTTCCGTCATGACTTTTTCATAGCTAGAACTTGTTTATCGGAAAAGTTTGTAAAACTATAATACGAAAAATTTCAAAATTTCAGATGTTTTCTTCCTAGATTCTGTCCTGGCCCGGCCATAGAGAACCTATCTTCGAAAGTTCTTACACCGGAAGAAATCCATGTCTTAACTACGGGACCAAAATTTTGCTTGCCTCATCCACGAGTAAATTTTTCATAGATAATATCCAGTGCGGAGGCAGGTATATTTGGTTCAAGAGGTATTGTGGAAAACCCAGACTTACTTCGAGGGGAGGCTGTTACGAATCTTCTTGACTTCACTTCTCATTTCTCTAATTCAAGAAATCGGGAGACACAATTTCTGAAAAAATTAACAAAAGACCCAGACATCATTATTACCAGGGCTGACAAAGGGAGTCAAATTCTTTTCCTTGATAAAATCTCATATAACAAAAAAGTTACGGATATTTTGTCCGACACTCACACTTATAAATCAATAGATTCAGAACCCACTGACAAGTTCACCCGTGAAGTACGAAAAAAGCTGGGAATTTTACAAAATGAAAGACTCGTTACTCCACAAATGTACAAAATGTTTTATCCTAAAGGGTGCTCCGCTCCTAAATTCTATGGTATGCCAAAAATTCACAAAGATGGAGTTCCTCTGCGCCCAATTGTGGCCTCTTATAGTTCGCCAGCTTCCAGACTGGGAAAATGGTTATCCAAAATTTTTCGTCCTCTTATGTCGACGCAAGCTTGTTAAATAAAAAATTCAGTACACCTTGTGGAAAATTAATAAACCTTGATATAAAAAAAACACAATTTTGGCCAGTTTTGATTCCATTTCGATGTATACTTCATGTGATATAAAAAAATGTGAATTTGCTCTTCAAAAGAAACTAGAAGATAATATTGACCGGATGGATTACAAAACATTAGATATTGAAACCATTATGCGACTTGTTCGCCTTTGCAATAGATATTCCTTATATTTTCGGTACAACAATCAATTTTTCACCCAAATAAATGACCTCGCAATGGGTACGAGCCTTTCACCTTTTTTGGTCACTTTCTACATGGAATTCATTAAAACCTCCGCTTTGAATACTTTTCCTCTGAAACACCGGTTCTGGGACGGGTTTGTCGATGATGTTGTCTCTGTGTGGAATCACGAAGAGATAGAACTTAATATTTTTTTGTCTCATCTTAGCAGTTTGGGTTCCAACCTTCAATTCACCTTGGAGCTGGAAGATAATCATAAACTGCCTTATTAGACATCTTAATCTTCAATAAATCTCTCAGCTTTGAATATTCGATTTATAGAAAACCTACACATAATGATAGGTTTTTGCATTTCTCTTCCAATCACCCTCCTTGTGTGAAAATAGGAGTATTATATCTTTAGTTGATCGTGTTATAAGAATTTGTTCAAAAGCTCATATAATCCCAAAATTGAAACATCTGAACGACATTTTGTGTTGCAATGGATATCCCATCAAGTTACTGGAATCCAATATAGAAAAAAGACAAAAAAAGGCAGAAAAGGATTCATCATCTCCACAGCCTCCAACGGATATCATCCCTTTAGTGGGTGATAAGAAAATCTTTCCTGTTTTGCCCTATTTTCCCAAATTAGGTGACAAATAATGTCACCTTCAAAAATTCTAATAAAATTCAAAACTATTTTAACAGCGGCAAAGAAAAAAGGGCCCTATTTTGGGAAGTGGTGTTTATAGGGTTCCATGTTCTTGCGGCTGTTTCTACGTTGGAAGAACCCACCAGCAATTGGGCAAGAGATTGTCGGAACACAGGTCCTCAATTGACAAAGCTATGCAGCTATGCCAAAGGTCTGAGACTTTTGATTTCGCCTTGGCTCAACATGTGTATGACAACCCGCACCATTTCGTTTTATTCGATAACACCACCATTATTGCTCCTGTTAAAGGTCTCATCCAAGTTTCCAGGGAAGTAGTTGAGATAAAAAAAAGTACATTCACCGAAAGGCTGCTCTGAATAGAGACACTGGAGAAACCTATTTTAGCCCCATTTATAATGAACTAATTAACTCTGATCATTTTTATTAAATAAAAAAAAATCACATTTTGCAGCCTAGCCTAATCTGTGATGATGTTTTACCTGGAATGTGTTTAGCTTTTAAAAATGCTCTGTATAAATTAAAAAATGAATTACTATTCAGTACTGTATTTTTTTATTCAGCTACCCTTTTACCGTTACACGGAAAGGGTCATCAAATTTTAGTTGTGCTTTGTTTTAAGGTTTGAAATTTTTATAGTACCCTTGGATTTTTATTAGTATTTTTTATGTTATTATCGTGCACTGGGGACGGTCAAGTGGAGGTCTTGACCGAAATATTTGCATTTTAGTCCACATTTTTCACTGGCTTGTGTAATCCTTGTTCTTCTCTTTTTTACAATTTTTTCGTTTTATCATGATTAGCCAGTGTGGTCTCAGAAATTATTTACGTTGTGGAATAGGAAGTATTGAACGATTTTACAATTTTGCTATTAACTAGGTTCGTCTATTATCTTAATGATAATGCTCTGAAGCTTATATTTGACATGAACATATGGTGGTAAATCAGAAGTTTCAAAGGCTGTACATTTTTGCATAAATGCTGATCTGGAACATATTAAGAACTGTAGTGAATCACTATTTTGCGGTTTTTCTTATTAATTAGCTTCTTGTATGATTTATTCATTTTGTCTCTCATTATCTAAGCCAATTCTTATACTTCTGGAAACTTCCACATAAAAAAAAATTTGAAATTCACCATAGTCTAGTTTAGCCGAGCCGTTTATGCCAATGGCTTGAGATGAGTCGTCTTAACCCAGTAGTTATCACCCCAGCCTTGAAATTCTTTGTCTGTGAGAACAGAGATTCGAGTCCTGGTGTCGCTGTTTATTATTTTTTTTAACGGGGGTCAGTGACGTGACTCTATTAGCTCAGCTAGAGTCGACCAAGCTCTCAATGGGTTTCTGGAGACAGCTTTGGAAATTAAGTAGAAAGGGTTTAAGAAAGTAAATGGTGGCTGGTCCTCATCCCCTCGTTTCACTTTCTGGCTGAAGAACCATGAAATAGAGATCAGCACCGCCATAACGGACTGTAAAGTCCAATACCGTACTCTTTACTTTTACCTAGTTGATATGAAAAATGACAATTGAAACTAAACTGAAATTTGCAATTGTTAACGCTACAAATTATGTTAAGGAATAGAAAAGTGTTAAGAAATTGAAGTGACGTTGCAAAATGGCAATTGGCGCAAAAACAAAAAAAAATATGATGATCACTTTTTCCTCAAGTATAGGAAACTGTCTCATTTATGAGAGTGATAAAAGCTATTTCATTTAAGGATAATAATTTTTTCCAAATTAAATACTGTTATAGTTCAAGTTACAAAGAAAAACTTGCTCTGATAGAATTGCAGAAGCCGATTGTCAACCACCTAAAATTCTTTATGAAATCCTTCGACAAAACGGTTTCTTCTAGTTTTCTCTTTGATTTGCTCAGTTTCCTTAACTTCTTCTTGAAGCTCACTGAGAGATACCACGGAATGCACAACACTAAAACTAGCATAGGTACAAGCTATGCCAGGGCACCACCTTTAATTCTGATAAGGGATATAAGGTACTCTGGTTCTGTTCCCAAGTGATATGAAGGATGTATTAATAATTACAATTAATGACGGTTATACTGTTAATCACAACAGAAACATCAACTTTACCTTTCCTGTAGTCATTTCATCTCTGTATTCTAGACCAGGGGTGGCCAACCCGGGGCCCGCAGGCCGCATGCGGCCCACCGTAAACATTTTTTCAGCCCGTGAGATTCATCACACTTTTATATTCTGTGCCCTCATGATGCAAGCAAATCTTGGACCATTACAGATTTGATTTTTCATTCTTAACAATATTGTTTATCGATGTATATAGCCCAAGTATTATATTATTGTATTGTATAGCCCAAGTATTATATTATTATGTTGCATAGCCCATGTATTATCGATTTATCATGTTATGCAAGTAGAGTTATAAAAACAGTGAATTACATTCGATCACTTGCACTTGCACATCGACAATTTAAGGATTTTCTGAAAGGAAATTAGATTCTGCGTGCTTCAGTCGAATCAGATGGTTAAGTCATGGAAGATGTTTACAGCAATTTTAACAGTTACAAGAAAAATTGATTTGTTTATGAATGACAAACAAAGGTCCTTGCCAGAATTCAAAATTGATGAGTGGTTATTGAATTTATGCTTTTCAGCGGATACTGTCAACAAAGTCAATTAATTAAATATATCATTGCATGGAAAAGATAACCTCATAGTCGATACATTTAATCATATCAGAGAATTTCAGAAGAAATTTTTTTTATTTGAACCACTAGGGAAAATTACTAATGCTCACCCCTTTCCATTGTTGAAAGAATTTAAGAAATCAAAATGTAACAATTATATCAAATATGCAAAAGAAATAAGAATACTTGCAGATGCTTCTGAGAGCTGATTCAATAATTTAGAGTTGGAAAAAATACACCAGAATTGTTTAAATATATTCATCTTCTTTTCATGTTGAAATTGAGTCTGTCCTAGAATATCTCCTAATGGATATGATTGACATACAGTGCAATAGTAAATTAAAACGCATGTTCAAAAATTCAGAATCAAAAATAGATTTTTTTGTTTATATTTACGTCACAGGAGAAAAATTATCCAATTACAGAAACTTGGCACAAAAGGTTGCTAGCTTGTTTGGTTCAACTCACACGTGCGAATCGTTTTTTTCTAAAATGAAATTGACCAAACACAAAAGACGCAAAAAAAAAATAACGGACGTCAACCTTCAACACCAATTAAGATGTGCAAATACCCAGATTGAGATGGACTTGCAAAAGTTAAATGAAAAAAAGCGAGAAACAAATATCGCACTAGTGAAATAAATATTTTTCTGTGATTTTATTTTTTTATTTCATTATTTGATTTTAGTATTATATATTTTTTACAATGTGCATTTAGTATTATTATTGTTATTATATTATCTACGTGTATATGTAAAAATAATAGGAAACATAATTATGAAAATATATTATTTTTCAATTTGTCACTCAAAAAATATCTATAATAGATTTAAGTGTAATATGGGTATATATAATTTTATATGCGGCCCGCGGAGTAGTGATGCATTTCCAAAGTGACCCGCAAGATAATTTGGGTTGGCCACTCCTGTTCTAGATAATAACCTCAGGTCCTTAGCCACCTTATTACATCAGCTCAATAAATTAGAGCATAAATTGGAGGAAGCGCCAAATATGTGCTGTGGAGCTCCTCTTAGGTCGCCAGTGAAGCCTAACACAAATAAAAGTTAAAATACGAGGAAACATTGTAATCTGCTGCAGTAGGTCAACCCTCCACACGTGATAAGCCCCCAAAAAGACTGATAGATCAAATTGGAAAAAACAATCCACTCATTAACAGTGTCAAAATAATAAAGAACTAGTGAATTGTGAAAGTATGGAATAAAGATTTAACTGAAAACAATGCTATCTATTTATACTCGGATGCGAGCAGCTCAGAAGTGGAAAAATTCGCTCACATCAACGTGGTTAGAGGCCAAAGCATAAATGGAGGGGGAAGGGTGGAAAACCCTGGGTGGCACTTTCAATTGGGGGCACGCACTATCAGGTTTAAAAGAATCGAATCCTGTTGGATTGATAATAATACATCTTGTACTGTAGAAAACAGAACAGGCCCATGCAATATAATTGAACAATCATTGTCATGAAGCAAACAAAACCGTTTATACCCGTCAACAAACATATGTCTTGCCTGGTGACCCGTATTTTAGTCTTTTGTAAGTATTTGGTTAAATTATATTCCTCTTTTTTTTGCTTCTTCTTTTTTTCTTTGCCCCTGTTGGGGCAGCGGAACATCATAGAGAGCTGGGTAAGGGTTCATTTGAAAGAAAGTTCCAATATCTAGTGGCTTTTGTAGTAATAAAAAAAAATATTGCAGTATATACGATTTTTAACAATGTAGTTTTTGACGTGGGATATGATCTATAACTTAGAAGTGACCTACCGATCTTCGTATTCTCTCTATTTCTCTCTTTGTTCTTCTTCTGGAATAATTCAACGCTCTCATTAGATTGCTTCATATCTAAAAATATAATCTTGTACACACAAATAGATATACTTCTTTAATATCTGGAAGTTGCAGCTAGACGACATAATAGTAAAATATTGTACTGCCATATTAATAAATTGAGAGGGAGTAGTCAATCAGGACTTAAATCAGGACTTGTCCCAGTTAAAGATAAGAACGGGGCCACAATTAGTGATAGGGAAAGAGTTAAAGAGAGAAGGGCAGAACATTTTGAGAATTTGCTAAACCGAGATAGGGTTGCAGAAAAAGATATAGAGGAAAATGAAAAAGTTTATGATACATTGGATGGGAAGGAAGATTTGTTTTGTGAGGAACAATTAGCAACAGTACTAAAAGGATAAAAAAAATAATAAGGCTCCAGCTGCTAATAGTGTGGTAAATGAGTTTCTTAAATATGGTGGCTCTGAGGTTAGAAATTAGTTACTGAAGATTATGGATATGATTTTTGAAAAAGAGGAAGTACTTAGCGATTTAAGGAAAACCTTAATTAAGCAATTTTGTAAGAAAGGTGATAAAAGTGAGTGTGGCAATTATCGAGGCATTAGTCTGGTTTCTGTAGGTAGAAATTTACTTGATACTGTGATATGATACTTTTTAGATTGAGAGATGCTGTAGACAAAGTTTCAAGGAGGCACACTTGTGCCTCTTTAAAGAGGCGACCCACCCACAATGTTAAGCGATTTCCGGTCCTAGCGGTCGCAGAGAGATGGCAGTGATCGCATTTTGTGGCCTAAGCTCAAACTAAGAAAAATGCAAAATTTCATCCCCTTTCAACTTTATGTTCATGGGGGAAAAGGAGCTGGAAATTTCAACCCTGCCAACACATCTCCTCGTTAACGTTGTCCGATAGGACTGAAAATTAGAGGATGAGCTTTCCTAAGGCTTGGGAGCTTATCCTCATAATTTCAGCTCAATCCGATCACCCCTTCCCTGTTTTCCAAAAACTAAATATAGCCACTTAATGTTCATTAAGTTATTTTTTTTATCAGCCACGCCTACAGGCCACAGTTGGCAACGTATCCGGGTGAATGAGGACTCATTCGAAGCGGAATTCGATCTTTTAGGGCCTTTTGATATTTTCAGACCGAAAAAATTATCCCCCGAATTTACATTTACGAAAAACCTCGTTTTCCCATAAGAGCCCATGTTAATTTTTGAAAGTCCTAAAAGCATAGTATTTCATTATTAAATTAGATCAAAATAGTCCTCTTAACCTGACAAGAATGACTGCAAGCTTCCGAAAATTCCAGCTCTTTCCTAGAAGTTTTTTTTGTTGAAAAACGAAAATCTTACTTTGTATTTGCTTGCGTCGAAAATAGATTGCAGAGACTAAATATAATTTAACAAGAGTCTCTGATAGTATTCCTGTGTTTCATGCGGAAGACTCGGGTTCAATTCCCCGTCAGAGTAATTTTTTATATATTGAATTTAAAGTAGTATCTCTTAAATTTAAAGTTTAAAAAAGAAACTCAGTTTCTTTTTTAAATCCAATCTATTAAATCCTTCGGCTCTATAGGCGTCTCCAGAAGAATATCACAGTCGGCCTTCAGCTTACAGGTAAGTCTCCACTGCTTTGATAACATTTCGTATACCCGCATGCTCGAAGAAAAGTTGAAAAAAGAAAATCTTACTGTACATTTGATTTTAGTATTCAGGAATTAAAACCCTTAGCACAAGAATCGTCAAAAGCGGTGGGTTTTGGGGGCGGCAGGCCCCCAACTTTAACTCCTGACACGATCAGCTAACAGTCAAACAATCAATAATAAGTAATAAACTGTACAAAAACGTGCAGAAATTATTTGAAAAAAAACTACGTTTTCTAAAGAGTTAAGGAGGCTGAGTCACAAGTTCGAACCTTAAAACGTACAGGATTAGGAGGTACAGTTGGGGGGCTGCTGCCCCCCAAAACTCCCGCTTTTGCAGTCTCTTTTGTTAAGATTTTTATTTTGGGGGTCTACCGCCCCCCTCAACCCCTGTTTTTTCCCTTGCAAAGAAATGCTTTGCAACACGAACGAAGTCTGCTTGAATTTTTTACCGTAAGAACATCCTTTTGCATCTCTTTGATTACAAACAGTATTGAGCCTGTTTGCTGGGTTTTTTACAGGAGATTTTTCCCTAACCGATAACAAGCTTTACTGTGATGAACAATTTTGAACACAAGAAACAGGGAACAGAAGAAGGGCTCAGCATAAACGTGCAGTTTAGGTTCAGGTAGGTTCAGGTTCATCTATTTTGCCATGATACATAATCACACTGAATACATAACTATACTTGGCACAGAGACAAGTTTGTAGTTATAACTGTAATAGACTGAGTTGTCATTGCCAAATTCTCTGAATACTTTAAAAAAATGCCATTGAAACAGTTTCCTTCGTGTGGGTACGATCAACTGATTGCAGGCTACAGGACTTAAAAAATCTTAACAAAAGAGGCTAGAAGAGCTTTAGCAAAGGTTTTATCCTTGTATGCTATACCAGACAAATACATTAAAGTGATTAGTGCTATGTACGAGAATAGAACTGCTGCGGTTAAAGTAGGAAATGAGGTTAGTAGCTGGTTTTGTATTAAATCAAGAGTTAAGCAGGGTTGTGTTCTATCCCCATTTATATGTGTTATTTTGATGGACTTTGTCTTAAGGAGCATAGGAAAGGCAATGGGAGACCACAGAATCAAATGGGGAGGAAAAAGTCTCCTGGGGTTAGATTATGCTGATGATTTAAGCATCCAAGATGAAAGTGTCACCAAAAAGATTAAACTTTTAGAGGTTTTGTGAGTTCAGGGTGCTAGAATATGTTTGAAAATTAATGTTAAGAAGACTAAGTCAGTAAGGCTAGGAATAAGTGAAGATGAAAAGATGACGTAGGGTAACAAAAAGGTTGATCAGGTGGGCAGGTTCACTTACCTTGGTAGCATTATTAGTACAGACGGTGGGAATGGTCAAGAGGATAAATGTAGAATAGCCAAGGCTCAGGGTGTTTTTTCATAGTTAAAAAAGTTTGGAAGAATAGGACAGTCTGCAAACCAGCATTAGAATATTAGAAGCTACAATGATGACAGTGGTCAAATATGGCTCTGAACCATGGACGCTCCGAAAAGATGTTTTCCACAGAAATTGCTTACGGGCGGTTCTGAGAACCCGACTGACTGACCGCATTTCAATCAGTAGGCTTTACGAAAAATGGGATTCACTACCGCTTGCTAGGGCTATAATGAAAGAAAGGTTGTGGTAGCTGGGACACGTCGTGCGGATGAAGGATGACAGATTGCCGAAGATTGTCCATTTCGGCCAGCCGTCTAGGGATAAACGGAAAGCAGGTCATCCTCGTTTGGGGCGGGAGGACGTCATGAAGAGAGATTTAAAGGAAATGAGAACTACTGGGGAGGTTGTAAAAAGAGAGGCCTTGAATAGATTGGGATGGAGGAAGAGTGTGCTTAGCTGTGTTGGCCTCAGGTGGCCTGGTGCTGCGGTGAGTTGTAGGTATTATTATTAGTAGTAGTAGTATAACAAACAAATTGGAAAAGTGAGTACCGATATTTCGTTCCATTTGGTATCGTACAACTCACCTTCGTAGCATTTTTAGTTTCAAAAATAGCAGTATTTTCACCATCGATTACCCAGTTTCACCTATCTTAGACACAATCATGGTAGAAATAGTAGAAAAAAGAATTGAACCAAAATTTCACTTTTTCGTTTTGCGGCAACTCTGCAAGTAACATATTGACGCAAGATTTTCAAATCAACATAAATGCCAGTAATTTTAACCATGTATCATTTGCGTAAAATCTACTCAGTTTGCCCTCCAAGATTCTTTAGAAACTTTTTGAGCCAAGCTTACTATTGTGAAGAACAGTGGAATGAAAGATTGTCTACTGCACTTTTGTCCAAGGTTAATTTTGATGAATTAAATAATGAGCTATTAAAAGCTTTTAGTGCATCTACTAAGGTCACACCAGTTGACTTTGATATATATGTCAACAAGATGACAGATGAAAACCATCTCATTGACTTTGAAGAAATTATAAACAAATTTAGGAGGTCACCCAGCACTGCTTTTGTACTTCCTTCATCACAACAAGCAGTTATAAGAGCCCTAGTAAAACTCAACAAATCAGATCTTTTAATGAAAATCTTAAATGATAGATTAAATTATGGTATATTTCTTGATTCATATACATCATGCCTATTAATGGACATGTTTGTGAAAGGAAAGAACTACCAATATGCTGCAAAGTGTGCAATCCAGCTAATGCTTCAGGAAGACTTTGGCTCTGATTTATCAAAATCCTTGGCTATGTATTCCTGTTTTTTATATCATCTCAA
Source organism: Artemia sp. Qi Xiang Cuo (assembly GCF_049724085.1). Taxonomy (NCBI): domain Eukaryota; kingdom Metazoa; phylum Arthropoda; class Branchiopoda; order Anostraca; family Artemiidae; genus Artemia; species Artemia sp. Qi Xiang Cuo. The sequence continues at coordinate 73,826,654 of NC_142796.1, read as the reverse complement.
TCCTTCTCCAGAACCATGGAATCCTTTCCCAAAACCAGTCATTGAAGAACCTGAAGAGGAGGTTAAAGTAAGGGTAGACTATATCCATGAACCATATTTTGATGACCATTTTGATCTGGAGAACCCACAACACTTGATTGGTAAGACATTTGCCTATGCTAATTTGGATGGATCTGGTAGCTATCAATTATCTTTACAATTATTAGGATGGACAATGTATGAAAAATACAACAATCTAATGGAAGTTCTTAAAGTGATTTTAGATACCAAGACTCCCATCTATAATGAAATATTTGAAAAAGTATATGAGATGGTTAGCTCTTCAAGCAGTGAAAATAAAGACAACATTTTAGATTGTCTGAGCAAGGTTAAGCATAGTGGAAAATTGCTAGAAAATAGCATAGAGCAAAAAATGAAAGAAGACATTGAAAATGCTGTTAAGAGCCTTGAGAAAAAATACATTGACACCCAGACCAAGCTATATAAGGAATGGCATTCTGAAAGAGAAACATTAGTTAAAGAACAAATGAAATCATTAGAGAAACTTGAAAAACTGAAAGAAATGGAGGAAAAGAAGAAACAATTGCAAGAAAAAGAAAATCATCTATTCTTTTTTGAAAATGAAGAAAAGTGGTTATTACAAGCTGAAAAGAATGAACAACTATTGAAAGAACTTATGGATAAAATTCCAGAATATGAGAAAAAACAGATGGAAAAGAAGGATGATAGTTATGTACCTCCTGAAATGCCAACTAATAGGTAACCAGTATTTGTAACTGATAGAAAATGATAATAAACTACATTTGTAATGTATTTCTTCTTTCTTATCTTTGCAAATATTGGTAGCTTGATTTTAGTAGTTGTCTCAGAAAAAAATAAAATATTTTTCAATTTGTGAGGCTTCTCATCACTTTAAGAAGCTGGAGTGTTTTAATTCATATTGACATTGCAAGCATTTAATAAGTCTCTGTTTATATTTATACTGCAATTTAATTAAAAGAAATAACTTGTGTTACAACCTATCCACTTTTTGATTTTAAAACTCAAAGTTAAAAAAAAATTATTAATTTTAATTTATCGCTTCAGATGCCCAAACTATATTTGTTTGTAAATCTATTTGCTTTTATTTTTGTCATATGTAATCTTTAAAATGAATTAGTTTTTTAAGCAGAACAGTGATAGGTAATTCAAATACCAATTTACCTTAGAAATAACACATTGGCTACTTTTAAAAAATGAACAATAGGATTTTTTTTCTATTGCAAGAAAATATTCTAGTTTCCTTATTATGAGAATGCAATATTTAATAGCAAATTCGTCTTCAAAATTGGCCTAATAAAAAAAAAACATATTATCCATAATTGTATATCATTTGAAACTACATATTAATATAACAATATCCTCCTGTAGGCTACAGTAGATAAAGCAACATATTTGAAGCTTTGAGATCATGGTCTAAACTAGACTTTTCTGAGGCCTTTTAACTCAGAAGGGTAAACAGAATCCAAAAATTGAAACAGCTTTGCACAGTATTGATCTCAGGTGGCTATATACTGATTTAAGCTATTAGTTATACTGTTGTATACTCTGAATTACAAGAATTAAAGATTTGTTTTCTTAGTTTACAGTCTATATCACAAGTAGGCTTGCGGATGCTGCTTGATTTTTAATGTCAAATATTTGCTTCAATACATACTATCTAATTCATAGAAAATAAAAGGATGGATGTTGCAAATACAACTTTTATCAATTTTAATGCCAGGAATAACCCCTGCTAAAACTCAAAATGGTTAATGAAGAAGTAGTAGTAGAATAACTAAGTGGGATTTGGAAAATAAGAAATTTTACTATAACTGGGATTGATAAATTTTTTCTGGTTCTCAAGACAATGCCACTCAGTAAGGAAGAGTTGAGTTTTGGAATAACCATGTAAGTGTTGTAATAGATAAAAATAAAAAAAGGCACTCAAATGGGGAAAAGGTACCCAAATGTCTTTCTAATACAGCAAACTAATTTTTTATGCTTCGGAAAAAAAAACAGTTCTAAAATGAATGTAAAATGACTAAATTAAAAACAATCCAGAAATTACCATGAAATAGAGATGACTATCACAATCTTACTCATTTTTTTACACTAAGAATTAGGCCTATTAAGGCAATTCAATCTCCACATAAAGATTGATGTACAAAAGATTTATAAGGGAAATACGGGAGCTGATTGGAAAACTAAAATCAGTATTTGAGACATATATTCTTCCAGTTTTATCATAGTATATGTGGTAGCATTGGCTTAGTAGAAAGCAATGTGTCTCCCATATTGTTGTTTTCATATTCCCAGACATTTCCATTGAAGGGATGGATGTAGAGACATATGAGGGGTTCAGTTTAAAGTTCTAGTGTGTTTTTCAAGGGTTGAAAGTGATTGGGGGGTTACCAGCTGCCCTTCCAAAACCATAGTTTTTAATAAAAGTTTCAAACTATTTGAAAACATCATTACAGTATGCTCAGAATAGTTCAAAAATCAAATAAGTAAGGGTCCTGAGGTCCTGAGGTAAGGGTCCGGAATTATGCAAAGCCTGTTGCTCATAAATTTATTTTAGTAAGAAAAGCTGTCCTATTTGTTTGAAATTTTCTGTGATGATTTTCTTGGCTAAAAAAGACCTCAAATGGTTTGAAAGAATCTCTAAGCCCATTGACAAAGGGGACCTGAATACACAAAAATAAGGTTGGTTGGGGCACAGGCCCCCAAAAATGAGCCAAGCCCCTTTTCTGCAATTGGCTTGAAGCTTGTATTTGAAAGTCCTTTGGCTATGAGGCCAAGTGTAAAAATGATTTGAAAAAATCATTGCTTTTCCTAAAAATTGGACTGGGCAGAAAAATGTTATTTTTTTTTATCATCCCTAACTTTATATCCTGAACATTTATATCCTAAGGCCTTGGGCTAATGGAACTGCTGTGCAAAAAAGAATGAAATATTGGTTCACCCAAAAACAGGCCACTAAAAGGGCGCACAAATTTTTTATCCAAAGGGCGTGAAATTTACATATCTTGTCCTGGTGCCAGGGAATTCACAAAAAATAGTTATGGGGTTATGGGCTCACAGGAATCAGCCTTTTTTCCCAACTGGCTAAAAATGTATACAGGTCCTTGGGCCAAGGAAAAGTGTAAGAAGAGTATATTGTTGTACCTAAGAAAGGACCAAACAACTTTTATGATCAACCTCCCCCCCTCTCCCCCACTTTGACTTTGTCAATTTAAAAGGCGTTGTGACAATACATGCTTTTAAAAGGAAGTATAAAAGCAGAGACATTTGACAAATGCAACAATTCTATTAGGAGTCTGTGGCTTATGTCTAATAGCCGGACTGTACTATAAGTTGTTATTACCATACTTTCTACCAATTACAATACCACTGTAATTATAAGTGCCTCTTCATATCCAACTGCCAGTCTGGGGCTATATTGGGGGAGGGAGGTTAACGGGGGGAGAGGGTTGGGTTAAACTGGAAAAGACTTACAAGATTATATAACACGATATTTCTGATTGTAATGAAGTGAGTCAAGCCAAACTGACTTACATCCATGTGCCCGTGGTCTGAGAAGACCCTAATGCACAAACTAATTTTTAGGTTAGGGCATAGCCTCACAAAAATAGGCCAAAAATATTTGTTTTCTGATTGCCTTGAAACAATATCTACAAGCTATTGGGCCAATTGGACTCCAGAGCACAGAAAAGAATGAGAAAAAATATTAGTTTGCAGCTAATGGGATTCATTAAAGGGCCAGGTAAACCGTTTCAAATAACTTTAAATCTATGCTTGTAAATGCCTGGGAAAAGTGACTTTTAAAAACGTCACTTTTTTGGGAAAAGTGACATTATGGGCACAACTTTTAAAAGTTGTGCCCATAATGCTATGTGCCCTATCTTACTATGTTTAAAAAAGGGTTGGTTATCTGGGTGACTTAGGGTATTTGTGATGAGTTTAATGCATACTAGAATCCTGAGAAACCAAGAATAGACAGGCAAAAACGCCAATTTGATTGGCACAATAAAACTATTTCAGTTGGACATTTGTATTACATACATTTTGTCTGTGACTCTGATGTGGATTTCATTTAGGAAGACAACTTTTCTTCAAATAAAAATAAAGAGTGACATTAAAACAAGCATAAGCTATTCAATAAATGAGGGGGATTAGCTCCTCCTTAGCTCTAATCTTTAAGTTATACAGTGGTTTACTGAAAGCATTTATGAGTAGAACAGGTGTAGCTTTTAAGTAACTGCAAGTATTCTATTTACTGATTGCCTTTTGAAACATTTGAACTGAGTATTATATTGTTTAAAGCAAATGTGTATAAATAAGCTCTTCCTTTCTTGAAGCATTGTGAAAAATGCTTTGTGTCATGGTCCAATTCTCTTTTGTATAAGAAGTGGTTCTTGAAGTATTGGATACAAAAATTCAAACTTTAGCCTAACAAGTAGGGGGTAAATGAAGGGGCAGTCCTCCTTTAAATAATATTTTTTTTTTATTTTAAGTGTAGTTGTTTACTTCTATCTGAAAAACTGTTTGTTTTTTTTATTTCAATTTCTGTTAGATCTTAATATTACCTAAATATGGGGAGACCTGCTGTCCCCTCAAACCCTGCTCTTTAAATGAAAGTTTAATTTTTGAAAAGCAATATATGTGTAAATATATATATATATATATATATATATATATATATATATATATATATATATATATATATATATATATATATATATATATATATATATATATATATGTATGTATATATATATATATATATATATATATATATATATATATATATATATATATATATATATATATATATATATATATATATATATATATATATATATATATGCATCAGGATTTCATCCCATTTTTGGGGGAGCTAAAAACCCTATATATAAAAACTACACATATTTTCGTTAGATAATTGCTTTTGGTGAACTGCATAAAAAAAATTAAGAGATTTTGCATATTTACAATCAACATAAATACTACTAATGCTACTAACAACTCTGTTGAGCACCAAGCTACCTAAGGCCAACAAGAATACTTGCGCTCCTCCTCCATCCCAATCAATTTAAAGCCTCCCTCTATATATCCTTTCAAGAAATTCCAATTTCCCGTAAATCCTTCCTTACAATCTCCTCCCACCCAATTTGGGGACAGCCTGCTTTTTGTCTGGTCATAGATGGTTGGCCATAAATAATAATAGATATTGTTCTTACATATACTGTTATACTGCTCGGGTTCCTCTCCGTCATTCCAGTTGGGATGCTCTTTATTAAAGCTGTTCCAACATCTTGTTTACTTTGGTCTTCCGATTGGCCCATTCCTAAAGCAAACCAGTTTGCTGCTGAATGTCTTCCTTGAAATCTGTTCAGTATTTGCAAAATATGTACTACACCTAACCACATGGATCCGGGTCTCATCATGGATCAATAGCCAACCCAGAAATAGCTCTATCAAAACTTGCTTCGAAACTTGACCATAAAGTCATTTGTCATCTATGGCACAACCTGTTTTGACAGTGATGTTTGAAGTAGTATGTATGTGATTTAAACAAGTCTTTAAACAAGCAATTTTTTGTTATTTCTTCTGAGTTACGTTGCGGTGATTATTTTTTCTCTCTTTTGTGCTTCGTCTTTGTTTATAGTATGTATTGTTTGATAGATTAGAAATAAATAAATAACAAGGCAGAAAATACTGCTTTGCTGTTGGATAATCTCTTTCACTACTAAAAAAGGGGATCAGAATTTTCAGTTTCAGTTTTAATGAGCCCTCTCTCATTATTCTAGGGCAATTGATCTGATACAACTACTCCCTCGAAAAACAAACAATTAAACACCAATTCGTGATCATCCTTCTTGGATAAATACGAAATTTCACATTTTCGTAGCTTGGGGTATGAAACCCTCTACAATAGAATTCTCTGATATGCTGAATTTGGTTATGAAATTTTCATTTAGATCAGTTCCCTTTTTGGTATGGTTTATATATATATATATATATATATATATATATATATATATATATATATATATATATATATATATATATATATATATATATATATATATATATATATATATATGTATATATATATATATATATATGTATATATATATATATATATATATATATATGTGTGTGTGTGTGTGTGTGTGTGTGTGTGTATATATATATATATATATATATATATATATATATATATATATATATATATATATATATATATATATATATATATATAAATATATATATATATATATATATATATATATATATATATATATATATATATATATATATATATATATATATATATATATATATATATATATATATATATATATATATATATATATATATATATATATAAACTAAATATAAAAAAACAAGTTTTTTTTAACTGAAAGTAAGGAGCGACATTAAGACTTAAAACGAACAGAAATTATTCCGTATATGAAGGGGGCTGTCCCCTCCTCAACGCCTCGCTCTTTACGCTAAAGTTTCTTATTGTTTTAAAAAATAAAGTTGTGAGAAAGAGTCTAACTTTAGCGTAAAGAGTGAGGCGTTGAGGAGGGGACAGCCCCTTTCATATACGGAATAATTTCTGTTTGTTTCAAGTTTTAATGTTGCTCCTTACTTTCAGTTAAAAAAAACTTGTTGTTTTTATTTAATTTCTGAACGTTTTTGAATTAATGCAGGTTTGATTTTGGTTCACCGTACATGAATAATTAAAAGGAAATTTGCATATTATTATTATTATTTGGTTAAATGGCTTTCTCGAAATTTTGTTATGGCGTAACTTACGTAACGAACTTCTATGTTTGTATGTTTTTATTGCATATTTAATGGATTTTACCCCACGTCAATGCCTCTCTTTTTAAGCTAAAGTTCGAATTTTGTTCGAATCAAAAACCCCTGAATCACAAAGGCTCGATTAGTCAGAATAGATAGCTCTTTTGAAAGTACTAAAATAAACTTTAGCATAAAGGATGAGATATTGAATAGGGAGCAAACGCCCTCATATACCGAATAATATCTGTTTGTCTTAATTTTTAATGTGGCTCCTTAATCTCCAGTTGAAAAAACTCGTTTTTTTTGCTTAATTTCTGATCGTTTTTTAAAAAATGCTCGGAATTCCGGCGCCCACTTCATAGAAATGTCCCTTCCCCCACGGAAAAATCCTCCATGGAAAGATCCTCCTCTGACCCCCTTCCCCCCCCCACCAGAAAAAATTCCTCTTTAAAACATTTGTATACTTCCCAATTACCAATAACATATGTAAACAATGGGCACAGTTCATGGCTTGCAGCCATCTTTTCGCGAGGTGTGGGGGATTAAGTATGCCCAAATAAATATTTACTAAGTTTTCGACTATGTTAAACAAAGTGGTTCTCTTAAATTTTTGATTGGATAACTCCGGGAAAAAAATGAGTGTGGGAAGGGCCAAGCTGCCCCCCAACTTTTTTGGTCACTTAAAAAGGGCACTAGAACTTTTAGTTTCCGTTCAGATGAGCCCTCTCGCGATGTTCTAAGACTACTGGGTCAATATGATCACCCTTGGAAAAAAAAACAACAAAAAGACACACATCTCGGGTCGATCTTCTGGCAAAATATACGAAAATTCCCAATTATGGAGATAAGAGCTCGGTACCTCCACTGTTGTGTTCTTCGTCATGCCAAATCTGATGGTGTAATTCTCATTGAGGTTCCGAGACTTTTAAGGGCTGTTTCTCCCTTTTTTCGAAAATAAGGCAATTTTCTCAGAGTTGCATAACTTTTGATGGGTAAGACTAAACTTAATGAAACTTATATATTTGAAATCAGCATAAAAATCCGATTCTATTGATGTATCTATTGGTATCAAAATTACGGTTTTTAGAGTTTATATATATATATATATATATATAAATATAAATATAAATATATATATATATATATATATATATATATATATATATATATATATATATATATATATATATATATATATATATATATATATATATAATATATGTATATATTAATTAAAAAAAACTTTTTCCCCAAAATAAGTTTTTCAAAGAAAAGAACTCCATTAAACAAAAATGAGCAAGAATAAAATTAAATAATCTACCAAGCGTAAAACTACCACAAATCAGCTTCGATAAATAAATGAAACCCAAGACGAGCAGAAATAACAATAAATAACCGAGTCAAACTCAAAACGAGCAGAAATTAACATAAGTTGGGCTCAAAACCCCTATGTCTTCCCAAGACCAGAACATAATTTGCACTTTACTGAAAAAAAAATATAAATGTTCTTACTTTTATAACTTTAATAAATCAAACATCATTAGGATATTTACTACTAAATTTTAGTATATGCATATTAAACTGACAACGCACATTCATTTGTATTTTTTCAGTAAAGTGCAAATTATTTTCTGGCATTGAGAAGGCAGGGGGGTTTTGAGCCCAACTTATGTTAATTTCTGCTCGTTCTGCAATTTCCAATCAAATGAGCCTTTTTCGAGTTTCTACGACAACACTTCCTATAAACACCTTATATGGCCCCAGGGTATAAATTACAACTCTTACCCTAAGGGCTGTGAGGGTGGTTGTCATCCTCTAAGACTTAATTTCTAGAAATTTCAACTACGTTAGACAAAATGGCTATCTCAAAATTTTGATTGGATGTGCCTGGGAAAATGGTGGGCTTGGAGGGGCGTTAGTCTTTCTCCAATCACTTACAACTATTAAAAAGGGCACTAGCTCTTTCAATTCCCAATTAAATGAGCAATTTTTAAGTTTTTGCAACAACATTTTCAATAACAACCTTGTACGCCCCTAGGTGATAATTTACACCCCACACCTTGAGGGCTGGGTGGGGGGGTTGCAATCCTCTAAGACCTTATTTGATGAACTTTCCACTACATTGAACAAAATGGCTATCTGAAAATTTTGATTGAATATGCTTGAGGAAATGGTGGGTGTGAAAAGGAGGTTAGTTACCCTCCAATCACTTCAACTATTAAAAAGGGCACTATCCATTTAAATTTCCGATTAAATGAGCCCTTTTGAAGTTTTTACGACAAATCTATCATTAAAAATCGTATATGCCCCCTGGGCATAACTTACAACCTTTGCCCTGGGGACTCTCGGGGGTTTGTCATCCTTAAATACATAATTTCCAGAACTTTCAACTACGTTGAACAAAATGGCTATCTCTAAGCTTTGATTGAATTTGTTTGGGGAAGTAGTGGGCGTGAGAGGGGGCTTAATTACTCTCCACTCACTTTTGAGTATTAAAAAGGGCAGTTCCAATCTCCAAACAAATGACCCCTTTTTGAAATTTCTACAACAACTTACTATATAAACCTTACATGCACCCAGGGTACAACTTATCACCCTTGCACTGACAGCTCTAATGGGGTCTTTATCCAAAAAAGCCTGAATTTCAGAGCTTTTGAGTAAGTTGAACGAAATGGAAACCTCAAAATTTTGATGTGTTTGAAAAAATGGTTGGCGCGAGAGGGGAGTTAGTTGCCCATTTCAATAAAAACCTTATATGCCCTAGGGTATAACTTATAACCCTTGTCCTGAAGACTTTGGGGAGAGTGTCCTGCTCAAAGGTATAATTTCCTGAACTTTAAACTTCGTGGAAAAAAAGGGCTATCAAAAAATTTTGATTGGACATGTTTGGGGAAATGTTGGGAGTGGAAGCGGTGTTTGTTGTCTTGCGGTCCCTTTTGACAATAGATAATGACTCTCTCCGCTTCAGGTCCCTATCGAATGAGTCAGTTCTTAACTTTCTACATCGACATGTTAGTCTATAGCCTCTCTCTCCTTCATGGCACAACGCACTACCCGTGCCCTGAGAACTATGGGGGAGCGTTTCCCTCGAAAATATCATTTCTATAGTACATTACAAAACATATAATAAAACCGATGTTTAAAAATTTGAATTTGTTGTTTTTGGGAAAAAGGTGGGCGAGAGAGGGGGGCTAGTTGCCCTCAAATCACATTTCGACTATTAAAAAGGGCACTAGACATTAGAATTTCCAATCGAATGAGCCCTTTTTCAATTTTTTACGACAAAGGTTTCAATAAAAACTTACATGACCCGAGGGCATAACTTATAACACTTGACCTGAAGACTGTGGGGGGAGTGTCCTGCTCAAAGATATAATTTCCTGAACTTTAACTGCGTGGAACAAAATGGCTATCTAGAAATTTTGATTGGATGTGTTTGGGGAAATGGTGGGCGTGGAAGGGGTGTTAGTTGCCTTCCAATTACTTTCGACTATTAAAAAGGGCACAAGCCATTTCAATTTCTAATCGAATGAGCCCTTTTTGAATTTTCTAAGACAACGCGTTCTATAAAAACTTTAAATGCCCCCAGCGCATAACTTACAACCCTTGTCCTGAGGGCTGTTAGGGGGGTGTCGTCCTCAAAGAGCTAATTTATAGAACATAAGACTACGTTTAACAAAATGGCTATCTTAAAATTTTGATAGGACGTGCTTGGGGGAATGAGGGCCGTTGGGGGGGGGGGGGGGCTAGTTGCCCTCCAATCGAATGAGCCTGTTTTGAAGTTTCTATGATAATACCTTCTATAAAAACCTTATATGCCCCCAGGCCATAACTTAAAACCCTTGCCCTGAGGGTTGTGAGGGAGTGTCCTCCTGAAAAACATATTTTCTATCTGGAAAACAACTACGCTGAACAAAATGGCTATCTCAAAATTTTGATTGGATGTGTTTGGGGGAGTGATGTATGTGGGGGCGGGCTAGTTGCCCTCCAATCACTTTCGACTATTAAAAAGGGCACTAACCGTTTGAATTTCCAATCGAATGAGCCTGTTTTGAAGTTTCTACGACAACGCCTTCTATATAAACCTTATATACCCCCAGGGCATAACTTAAAACCTTTGCCCTGAGGGTTGTGGGGGAGTGTTCTCCTCAAAAACTTTTTTTTTTATCTGGAAATCAACTACGCTGAACAAAATGGCTATCACAAAATTTTGATTGGATGTGTTTGGGGGAATGATGGGCGTGGGGGGGGGCTATTTGCCCTCCAATCACTTTCAACTATTAAAAAGGGCCCTAGCCACCCCAATTTCCAATCGAATGAGCTCTTTTCGAAGTTTCTACGACAAATCCTTCGATACGAAGTGCCCAGGTATGGAGAAACCAAAAACACATTGTGCCCACATTGTTCTTTACTTAGGCAGCGCTAGCGAGTGTAAAGAACACGTGTAAAGAATATATATATATATATATATCATATATATATCTACATATATATATAAACAGTTCGTGGTAACGAACTATAGGTAAGGAGCGACCCGGCTCAGGCTCAATAGTAACAAAACTCTAAAAACCGTATCTTTTAATACTAAAAGATACAAAAATAGAATTAAAATTTTATGCTGATTCCAAATATATAAGTTTCTTTAAGTTTATTCTTACCTATCAAAAGTTACGGGCCTGAGAAAATTTGCCATATTTTCAAAAAAGGGGGAAATATCCTCTAAAAGTCACGGAACTTTAATGAAACTCACACCATCTGATTCAGCGTACCAGAGAATCCTACTATAGAAGTTTTAAGCTCCTAGCTGCCAAAATGTGGAATTTTATATTTTTTGCCAGAAGAAAGTTCACGGTTGCGTGTTTATTTGTTGTTTTTTTTTTTTTGCAAGGTGGGGCTGCATGGGTCATATCATCTGTGGGGGTATATTTGTTGGACTTTTGAAATTTTTCAGAAAAATGGATTGCAAATGCCAGAGACAAAATTGTAGCACAAACAAGTACAAGATATTGGAACTAGCGAGGACGGTAAAAACGATCAAAACACATTAGATGAAACCCATGAAAATAGTTTTACCTTGGTACAACTTTCCCTTCACATCTCTTTAGTTGAAGCAGGAAAGGGGCTTTCAGATGGTCAGTATGAAATCACCAATACAGAACTGTCAAACTTGTTAATAGTGATTATGTTGAAGAATCTGAGACTGTAAATCCCTACAAAGTAGATGACAAAGAAGGGATAAAAATTGTGAAGTAGCCATTACACAAGCAAAGTAACAATAAATCAGGGTTCTTGAAATTATTATTTTTTAGAGATGGCATAACTTGGCAGGAAAACAGCGAGATCCACCAGGAGGGCAGAGGAAGATCGTTTCTTTTATTTTAATCGTCCTGGACCCCCTAACTTAAAGTTTCTGTAATCCTGGGATATTCTGGCCTAAAAACGATCGAGATCGGTCAGATACTTTATAAAATTTGTTAAGAGTCTTAATTTTAGAAAAAAAATTATGTGAGTCACGTTATTTTTATATACATCAGTATTGCAATGACGTTGTCACACAAATTGAAGATTTTCATGTATGGAGAAGCTTATATTAAATTGCTTAAAGAGCAAAAACAGGTAATTGCAAAAATATTTGCATATATTTTAACAAGGAATTGCAACAATTCAAAAACCTTAAAAAAGAAGTCCAAAAGTTTGAAGCTTAGTAGATATTGTTGTTAGAAATTGGACTTGCTTTAATAATCAAATATCTATCTTTGAAAAGACTGCAATATGAAAAGACAGCAAATTGTCTGTGAATTATTAAAGCCTGCCGCGTTTTGGGCTCCTGGTAGTATATATATATATATATATATATATATATATATATATATATATATATATATATATATATATATATATATATATATATATATATATATATATATATATATATATATATGTATCAAACAGTTCGTGGTAACGAACTGTAAGTTAGGAGCGACCCGGCTCAATAGTAACCAAAACTCTAAAAACCGTAATTTTGATACCAATAGATACATCAATAGAATCAGATTTTATGCTGATTTCAAATATATAAGATTCATTAAGTTTAGTCTTACCTATCAAAAGTTACCACCTCCAAAGAGGTGTCTGTTGTTGCAACCTGTATTTTTTTTAAATTATTTAAATTTCTTCGTTTTAAAGTGTTTGTGTTAGAAAAGTACTGTAAAAGTACGGTTTTTCAGCTGATTTTTAGAACACTTTTAATTAAGTTTTGACCCGCATTTGCTAGTTCTCATTTCTCACATAAAGATGTAATTTTTACGATATCCTGATTTCCGCAAAATTGTGTGGTTTTCATTGCAATCACATATTCTTTGTCTATGGTACTTCACAAAAAAATAATGCCCAGTTCGTGCCAAATTTTGTTTTGCGATAGGGATTATCAGTGCCCATTGCGGTTTCTCTATAATCTCTTATATTATTCGCGTCTGGTATTTATACCCAGTTTCATTTTCGCCTTAGTTTTATATAGTAATTAAGTGCAATTTGTCCCTTTCGTGATATTTTTTACTATTTCCCTGTTCTAAAGGTTTATGGGTTTAGTGCCCGGGTAAAATAGTTGGAACATGCTATTTATTTATTGTTTTCTTATCATGTCCAATGATTTTACCCGAACCTTCAGTCCAAACCTTCTCCAGTTTGACCTTTATTTCTGATATATTTTTGGTTAGCTTTGTGGATCCTACCAATGACAAGACGTTTAGCAGTTTTCGTTTTTAAATGCAAACGGTCCTGTCATTGGTGTCTTTCACCTGCAATTTCCTTGCCCTGATTATTTCTGTTAATGGTGTTTCTGTCCTTGTTTGGTAAGTATTCATTTGTTATATCTTCTACTATTTATAATAAGATTACAGCTAGCTTATACATGTCGCACCTGAGAAAATTTGCCTTATTTTTGAAAAAAGGGGGAAACAGCCCCTAAAAGTCATAGAATTTTAATGAAAATCACACCATCAGATTCAGCGTATTAGAGAACCCTACTATAGAAGTTAGTCTTACCAATCAAAAGTTACACGCCTGAGAAAATTTGCCGTATTTTCGAAAAAAGGGGGAAACAACCTCTAAAAGTCATAGAACTTTAATGAAAATCACACCATCAGATTCAGCGTATTGGATAACCCTACTATAGATTTTCAAGCTCCTATTTGCAAAAATGTGGAATTTTGTATTTTTGCCAGAAGAAAGATCGCGGATGCGTGTTTATTGTGTTTTTTTTTCAGGGGTGATCGTATCGATCCAGTAGTCCTAGACTTTCGTGGGAGGGCTCATCTGAACGGCAATTAAAAGTTCTAGTGCCCTTTTTAAGTGACCCAAAAAATTGGACAGCAACTTGGCCCCCTCCCGGGCTCATTTTTTCCCTAAGTCACCCAATCAAAATTTTAAGATAGCCATTTTGTTCATCATTGCCGAAAATCTAATAAATATGTCTTTAAGGATGAATTAATCCCCCATAGTTCCCTGGGGAAGGGCTTCAAGTTATGAACTTTTCCCATTGTGTGGTAATGTGGTTTTTATGGTATTTAAGTGGTGTAGTGGTAAATGCCTTTATTCTCCCTTTATAGGGAAGATAAACTCTTGCCCTAAGGTAGTTAAACTTTGGTAACGTGCCTTAGGCTATGACCGGACTAATGAGGCGTACCAGCTGGGTATTTTCGAGGGACTAAATGTAGATTGAAGAGAGGTTGGCTATAACACAATACTTTTATTCAGTTGACATATACTAATACAAGGTTTAATAATATATATATATATATATATATATATATATATATATATATATATATATATATATATATATACATATATATATATATAACAACAACGAACACCTCTTTGCTTCCTTCTTTGGATTTAACCTTTGGTTTATTACCTCTTAAAACAGTAAGTTTTGTTTGAGTCTCTTCTTTATTGCTTTCATCGCTAGTATCCGATTAGCATCGAATATTTCCTTTTTTCTCTTGTTTGTAGTGGAGAGTTTGGCGCCAAGACTGGGCTAAATACTCCTTCCACTCCTCCCAACTGTTGCGGTCGTTAAAAAGGTCATAGAATTCATATGGTCTTCTGATATATACTGGTCTAATTGTTTTTTCAATTTCTTCTTCTGAAAGAATAGGGTCTGATTTCCACGGCTTTGAAAAAAATCCTTTTTTCGTTCTATCACGGTCTACCGTTTCTTTATTTTTATCATACCGATGTTTTAGAACACAGATTAAGTTATTTGGTAAGATTTTTGAAATCCTGCACGGCCCGTCCTGCATTAGTTTTAACTTTTTTGTTCCTTCTACACCTGTTTTGTATGCGCAGATCAAATATCCTAAACCATAATTCTGTTAATTTTTGCTTGTTCAGTCACATTTGTCTTTTTGTTCTGTTTTCACGTTTTCCAGACTGTTTTTAACCTGCTCCATGGTTGGTTTCATACGTGAAATCATTTCCTATTTATTTTGGTCCAAGTTATAACACATCTAATCGTTTTATATTTCATCCACTTAAATTGTGGGTTTTCTTATACGCTGTAAAAAAATTGTACTCCTTTCAGAGACCGTGAAAAAGCCATTTTTATTGCAAAACTTGCAAATTAAATAGGTTCGCCCTAACTCTTATTTTATTCTCTGGTCTGTATTTTCAGAATGTAAGTAAATTCCTTATCTTTGTATTTAAACTTTGTATTAGCTGCTGCCATATAAGACGAGTTAAACCATCTTTTCAACCTCAGATATTCCGTAATTTTGTCTTATGTTTTGGCTTGAAGATATGTCTCGTCGTCACTAAGTAAAATTTTAAGAAAAACTTTTTGTTTTAAAAGAAGCTGGATGACAACAACTTCTACAATGGTTTTTGTCCTTTCTTTTTCAGTTGTAAAGGCGTATAAGTACGGGTCGACATCGTCAATAACTTCTAGTACAAACTTATCCCCTTTTTTAGAAACTAATAAATTTCATCCTGTTCCCCAATTGTCTATAGACAATAATTCCCCTAACCATTCAGGGTTTGCTTAGTGACCAGCTTTGGCTTTAGGTATACTTGGTTGTGACTCTCATTTGGTAAACTATTGGAAGTTCTTTAAGAAAACCTTTTCTTTGGATTTCATCCGTGGAAAATAAAAATATCGTCTCATTATTTTAATAGTCTCTGCTACTCCCACGAGACGGTCGCTCTTTCTCTTCATAAGATTATAGTTTCCCCCTCCCAACTATTTCAGAATCACCGGAATAATTTTTAGGTATTTTTTTCTGTATCCTTGGGATGGTTGGTAGAGTTTTAATAAGAGGTTTTTACTTTTATTCACATAATAATTATCTAAGGATTTCAAAAAATTTATAAAGTGATCTGACAGCCCCGCTTCTTTGTATAAAAAGTATTTCATTGCTAAACAAAATATGCTTTATCCTGATGATTCGAATTGTTTCTATTTGATAGTTTGTCCACCTCTTCCAGTTCGTTTTGGTTGGCTGTGATCAAATTTTCTTCCGTATCAGGATTTCATGACAAATAGCCTGGTAAAATGTTTGTACGGCCCTTTATATATTTTGGGGTATATGAATATGCTTGCAGACGTTGTATCCACCGTGTCAGCCGTGCTGAAGTATTTTGCATCTTATGTTGCCAAATTAGTGGTATTTAGTCTACGCGTAAAATGAAGTTTTTTCCAAGTAAAAATTGGCGAAAATATTCTGTAAAAACTACAACTGCTAGGAAGTCCGACTAAGTGGTCTTCGAGGTTTTCACTAAACAAAATTACATCATCTAAATAAGCCAAGGTATTTTCTTTCCTTCGTGGTTCGTTATCTTTTAATACCAAATTCATTAGTCGACTAAAAACATTTGGACTAAATGATGAGCCAAACCGCATGCGTTCAAATGTAAATTTTCTTCCATCATCTAAGATTATTGTTGCCTTGTTCTTTGTTTCTTCATCTAAGGCGATTTGCTAATATCTTACTATTAGGTCAAAACTAGTGTAGTATTTTGTGTCTCCTAGCGAATCTAAAATCGTATCAATTCTTGGTAACTTCATCACGTCTTTTACCGTGACGGTATTTAGCGCTCTAAAATCTATACATCAATAGAATCAGATTTTATGCTGATTTCAAATATATAAGATTCATGAAGTTTAGTCTTACCTATCAAAAGTTACGCACCTGAGAAAATTTGCCTTATTTTTGAAAAAAGGGGGAAACAGACCCTAAAAGTCATAGAATTTTAATGAAAATCACACCATCAGATTCAGCGTATTAGAGAACCCTACTATAGAAGTTAGTCTTACCAATCAAAAGTTACACGCCTGAGAAACTTTGCCTTATTTTCGAAAAAAGGGGGAAACAACCTCTAAAAGTCATAGAATTTTAATGAAAATCACATCGTCAGATTCAACGTATTAGAGAACCCTGCTGTAGAGGTTTCAAGCTCCTATCTGCAAAAATGTGGAATTTTGTATTTTTGCCAGAAGAAAGATCGCGGATGCGTGTTTATTGTGTTTTTTTTTTCAGGGGTGATCGTATCGATCCAGTAGTCCTAGACTTTCGTGGGAGGGCTCATCTGAACGGCAATTAAAAGTTCTAGTGCCCTTTTTAAGTGACCCAAAAAATTGGACAGCAACTTGGCCCCCTCCCGGGCTCATTTTTTCCCTAAGTCACCCAATCAAAATTTTAAGATAGCCATTTTGTTCATCATTGCCGAAAATCTAATAAATATGTCTTTAAGGATGAATTAATCCCCCATAGTTCCCTGGGGAAGGGCTTCAAGTTATGAACTTTGCCATTGTTTGGTAATGTGGTACTTCTTTTATTAAAGTGGTCTAGTTGTAAATACCTCCATTCTCTCTTCACAGGGGAGTCACACTCTTACCCAAAAGTATTTAAACTTATGTTGTGTTCATTAGATTACGTTCAGAGTAGATAGGCTTATCACCTGGTCGTTTTTGAGAAACTACCCTTAGATTCGAAATTGGCTGATTATTACCCAAGACTTTTATTCTGTAAACTCATACTGATGCAAGTTGTGATAAAAAGTATATATTCTGCTGGGACGGGTTGTCCAAAATATACCGCAAGTCTCAGAAAATTTCAATAAGATATAATAAGATACTTAGACACTTACAATAATCCGACAATGTTCCAAGGTATTTCTAATAAGATAATAAACGGGCAGAGGTTCACCCTGCAAGTCAAAGAGTGTTGCTTCAGTCTCAAAAATCTGAGTATATATATGAAAAACCAACCACGTCCATCCGGTTCATTGACGTATTTAGCCAGGAAATTGGTTATTGAGCAAGTTCCCTCCAAACTTACACATTCCAGGATATGTATCTTAACCGTAATAAAAAGTGGTATTTCGAAAATTTTTTGCTCCACCTTAATATTTTTACTAAATTCTAAATTGGGTTAGTAAAAAAGCTGTAACAAAATATTCACTATATAAAGAAGATTTGTCTCAACTCCCATAACTTTAATTTTAATACGACTTAATTTTTGTTTACTGGTATTATGCTGCCATCTTTGAGTCATTATATGTGTATACTCTCAATCGGCTTTTATAGGGTCATACTTATGGTCAAATATAGGCCATGTTCTTTTTTTTGTCGAAAAATTATAATTTTGGAGTTTAACTTTGTTTCTCTTTTTCATACTCTCTAAGAATGAAACGTGTTCTTTATATTAATCCCATGTGGGTTTTATACTTTATCTTGAACAACAGCTAATTAAGCTTTATATTAGTTATTCCGATTCATTTAGTTTTCAAATTATACTAGAAGCATTCATAAATGATTTAAGTCTAAATTTATTCACCCTTAATAATTTAATATATCGGGGTTATTTGGCTGATATGCTGCTTATGTTTTGGGAGTCAAAAATGCCTTGGATTGATTACACGTAACAAATTTGTTTTTTAAATTTGAACATATTTTTCCATCACAAGGCATTTTCACATATTTTAATATTGTACTGCCTTTGAGGCTATATAGCACCTTTTCTTGGCCTAAATTCGGCACTGATTTTATTTTCCTTTCTAATGTACCTGTAATAAACTCTGTAAAATACTGCGTTCGTCTTCCAAAATATCAATTTATCAGGTATGGGTTGTTTTCTGATGGTAGCAGATGCTACTATCAGGATACATTTGACCTGGCTTTGAAATTTGTTACTTTCCAAAAATGCGTCAAAATGATTGAAAAAATGGATCCGACAGGAGGTTACGAAAAATTTTATTTCCAAAAAAAGATAATGCTGTATCTAAAATAAATATTCACATTAGAATACACATAAAGCATAAAGTTCTACATATACAGTAGAAAGAAACTCTTAATTTTGTAAAGTTTAATTACTTTTAATTACTTATCTCTCTTTTAATTGTTCTAGATCTAACGCTGCTTAAATAGAAACATTATGTTTCTTGCTGGAGACTTGTTTAATTTTCCTCTTCAACTTAATAAATGATTATTAATCACTTAACAGATTGTTTCATAATAAAAAATATTTATAGGTTTACTCAAAGTCACAAATTTACATATAACATTAAATCACTAGTTAAAACTTAAAGAAAATAAAAACACAGTATATATATATATATATATATATATATATATATATATATATATATATATATATATATATATATATATATATATATATATATATATATATATATATATATATATATATATATATATATATATATATACAAGCATTGTGTAATAACTTACACAAGTATTTTTTTGAAGTCGCAAAACTAGATAGGATATTTAACTACTGGTTAAAACTTAAAGCATTTAAAAAAATAAGACATGGTATAGACTAGCATTGTAATTAATTCCAATTAGTGTTTTGTTATTTGCTTATAAAGTATTAATGTAGAATACTTCTTGAATGATATCATATTAATTCACTACATTTACATGAATAGTTCAAGATATATAATATATATATATATATATATATATATATATATATATATATATATATATATATATATATATATATATATATATATATATATATATATATATATATATATATATATATATATAGGTATATATATATATATATATATATATATATATATATATATATATATATTAGCAGAAGTTATGTTGATACATAACTTAATTGTTAAAAACAAACAATGATTATATACCTTAAGAATTTATTTTATCACTGCGATGTTTTCTGTTTTCACAACTTTTAAATTAGTTCATCAAGACTTTTATCTGATAAGTTTTAACTGCAATTAAAATATTTACAAAAAAATCAACTCTAACAAACATTTTTACACAATATAACTGATAACTGTGATTAGCCTCTATATAAGGGCTTGGAAGTAGTTCATATAACATGATTTTGCTATTAAAATTTACATATTTACAATTTTTTTACGATAACAATTCCATGTTTATAAATGGTTTTAAAAATATCATTTATAACTGTATATATTTTCTCAACAACATTTGTTACCACTATATATATTTTACATATACGACTATATACATTTTCTTATCTTTGTTTTACAACTTTGGTTCTATTTCAAACCACTTGTGTCATTAACTGTCTTTAGCATACTACATTCCTGTTTTCTTATTTAAGCTTTTTAGCTTTTTAAGTTTTATTAAGCTTTCAGGTGATTGAGACAGATAAAAGAAATGTATTTATCTTTAATCTCTTTTTATTCCAGCTTTAATGTCCTTACGGGATGGTACTCCGTTTATAGCTTGATCTTATTACATAAAGAATTTATTATTTACTTTTTTGCCTTTTATTGTGCTATCTATCGACTCGTGCCTGCTCCCTGAAGGTGCGCTTACCAGGACTGCCCTTCTATTTCTTTAATAGTAGTTCTAAGTTTTCTTGTAATGAGCTGCAGCTAGAAGGACTATAATGGATCTGTACGCCCAATAATTAATTACATCGTGGAGCATTGCCAAACTTTTTTGATTTGTGGTCTTAGTTTTCTCTTGGGCTACTTTGTTATCAAACAAAGTGGCCCTTTTACAAAAAATATATCTGGCATTAGTGGAGCACGGTAACTTATTCTCTGACTACCCGTGACAATCACTATTTTCATTTTAACTACCCAACTTTTAATGGTCTCGCCTTAAGTCTCAACTTCGACTTAGGTCCTTTAAGGCTATTAACGCGCCTTCTTTTAAAATTGTTTCATGCCCTGTCAACAATATATCAGGAGCCAACTCCCACAAAAAAGAGTAACATTTTTCTTGTCTAGATTGAGAATATCTCGAATATTTCTATTAATCTTGGTAAGAGTTACAACGTTGCCACGGTGACTCCGCAATATTAATGCTACTTCTTTTGTTCTTATTTATTACAATTATTTCGTACTAGTCTCGTTTGGTCAGTTAAATATGCGCGTAGACCAGAGTTTCACTGACTCCATTCAATTTCTTTTCCTTCAATTTTGTCTGGCTATATTTTTAACTTGAACCTTTCTTTTCTTTTTTGATTGTTTAATTCAGCAAGGCCTAAGGTTTTTTTCAAGTCTTTTTCTGCTTTTTCAGTATTAAAGATCACTTTTCAACATGTGCCTTTATGTTTCCTGTTTTAATTAATTGCCTTGATAACTTTTTTTTTGGTATTTGTTCATTCAGGTTGGATCTCATTATTTCCTTATCTTCAAGAGGAGTGGGGGTGTTTGTTTTCGCAAACTGTATTTTTTTTTAAATTGTTTAAATTTCTCTGTTCGAAAATGTTCGTGTTCGAAAATCTCTGTATTTTTCAGAAAATTTTTATAAAAATTTCAATTAAATTTTTCCTCGTATTTGCTAGATCTAATTTCTTTGCAAGAAGGCAATTTTTATGACATACTTATTTCCGACAAATTGTGTAGTTTTTACTACTGACACCTAATCTTTGTCTATGGTAATTCACAAAAAAATAATGCCTATTTCGTGCCAATTTCTTTTAGTGATAGGGGATATCAGTACCCGTTGCGGTGTCCCTATAATCTCTTATATTATTCGCGTCTGGTGTTTATACTTAGTTTAAATTTTTCCTTAGTTTTATATAGTAATCGAGTGGAATTTGTCCCTTTCGTGATATTTTTTACTATTTCCCTGTTCTAAAGGTTTATGGGTTTAGTGCCCGGGTAAAATAGTTGGAACATGCTATTTATTTATTGTTTTCTTATCATGTCCAATGATTTTACCCGAACCTTCAGTCCAAACCTTCTCCAGTTTGACCTTTATTTCTGATATATTTTTGGTTAGCTTGTGGATCCTACCAATGACAAGACGTTTAGCAGTTTTTGTTTTTAAATGCAAACGGTCCTGTCATTGGTGTCTTTCACCTGCAATTTCCTCGCCCTGATTATTTCTTTGGGTTGTAATGGTTATTGTTTTTACTGTGCCTTGTTTTTGGCACTAAGTCACTTCTATTTGGTGTTCATGTATCTTCTACTATTTATAATAAGACTACAGCTAGCTTATACATGTCGCGACTTCATGTAAACTCTTGCTGTTTTTCCTATTAATATTATTTTTAAATTTCTTTAAAACAATTTTTTAATTTCTACTGGAAGTGCCGCCTCAGAGAGTCAAAGGTCAGTAGATGCTTTTCATTTAAATAACAACGAGAGAACGGCAGTGATTGAGCTTAACTCCGACTTCGTTATGTCTCAAAGACCCTGTTTCGTTAGGCCATCCTCCTTCGTTTTTTTTTAAATTATCCCCCAAATAATTTTTTTCAATATACATAACAAAATAATTGCCTTTTAATGCTGATTCTAAATTTGCATAATTAAGTTGGTTTCACTAATTGAATCCCTCATTAAAAGTTAAGAATCAACTATTTATACCTAGTGTTATTGTTTCCGCGATAAGGTTTCTGTTGCTTCCTAGACACAATTTATTTGTAGACTAATTGGGATATAAGGGACTATTTGCTTCACTCTATTTTATTTCTACTATCAGACCGTATTTATTTGATATATTATGAAGGAAATTTTGACGTTATTAAAATATAGATATTTCTTTAGAGGCTCTTTACTCGTTTTATTTTTTTTTCCGTTATTATTATTTTATTCAAATATTAATCGGCTGGGAGGTACGCTTGTTCTCCCTTTCTCCGTTTCCTGGTCTGAATTTCGGATTCCAAATTTTTGTTTATCTTTTTTATAATATTGACAAGTTTTTCCACGGTCTCTATAATGTGGTTCACAAGGTTCTAAATTTGAGTGCGGTTTTGCTGCTTCGTCAAATCTCTTTAATCTTTGTTTCTCATGACGTTTGGCCTTTTTCATTAGTGATTCAGCTACTTGTGCTCCTGAAAAAGGAACTGGTTGCTGTCCTTCTGGTTTCTTTACTTTTCTCCATAATCTCTCTCTTAATGATGGTTTTCTTATGGATGGCCCAGGTTTAGTTATATCTGTTTCTGTAGAAGAATTATCGGTTTCACATTCTGTTAGCTCCCGTCTGGTAGATGGCGTTTGGTCCAAAAGCCATTTTTGTGTTAAGACTGTAGGCGAGTCTAATATATAAAAATCAGATAATTCATTGGTTCCTTCCAATTTTGCTTCCTCTTTGGATTTAACCTTTGGTTTTTCATGTTTTAAACCATTAGGTTGTGTTTGAGGCTCTTTTTTATTGCTTTCATCGCTAGTATCCGAGGAGCATCGAATATTTCCCTTTTTTTCTTGTTTGTTGTGGAGAGTTTGTAGCCAAGACTGGGCTAAATACTCCTTCCATTCCTCCCAACTGTTGTGGTCGTTAAAAAGGTCATAAAATTCATCTGGTCTTCAGATGTATACTGGTGAAATTGTTTCCTCTATTTCTTCGTCTGAAGGAATAGGCTCTGATTTCCATGGTTTTGAAAAAATCTTTTCTGCATTCTATTATGGTGTACTACTTCTTCCTTTTCATTATACTGATGTCTTAGAACATAAGTTAAGTTATTTTGTAGAATTTTTACAATCCTGTAGGGCCCGTCCCACTTTTGTTTTAACTTTTTTCCCTTCTAGGTTGGTTTTGTATACATAGACCAAATCTCCTAAGCAATAATGTGGCTTATTTTTGCTTGGTTTGTCATATTTTCCTTTTGGTTCTGTTTTTGCGTCTTCCTAAATGTCTTTGACTTGTTCCATAGCTTTTTTCATTTGCATCACCATTTATTGTTGATATTGGTCCAGATCGTAATATATCCTATCATTTTGTATTTCATCTGATCAAATTCTGGGATCTCTTAGATGTTGTAAAAAAAAATTGCGTTTCTTTTAAAGAACGTGAAAAGCCGTATTTACTGCAAAGACTACGAATGGTAGGGGTTCATCCCAATTTTCATTCTCCTCTCTTGCGTGTATCCCCAGCATGTAAGCTAATTCCCTACGTTTGCGTTCAACTTTTCCATTAATGGATGCCATATAAGACGAGGTAAACCATCGCTTAACCCCCAAAAATTCTGTAGTTTCGTCTAATAATTTGGCTCTAAAACATGGCCCGTTGTCACTAAGTAAAATTCTAGTAAAAATTCCGTGCTCCAAAAATAGGCGGTTGACTAAAATTTTTGCAATGGTTTTGTCTTTTCGTCTTTAATTGGAAAAGCGTGTAAATACGAGTTGAAATGGTCTACATACGTTAGTACACACCTGTTTCCTTTCCTGGAAACTGGTAAACTTCCTCCTGTTCCCAAAATGTCTATTGGCATTAATTCTCCTACCCCTGAAGGGGTGGTGTATAGACCCAATTCGGCCCTAGGTGTCTTTGGTGGTGACTTTTGTTTGGCACACTCTTGGCAGCTTTGTATGAAAGCTTTTACTTTTGAGTACATTTTTGGAAAATAAAGATTTCCTTTTATCCTCCCCATAGTTTTCGCTTCTCCCATGTGACAGCCAATAGTTGCGTGTACCATCTTTAAAATTTCCTCTTCCAGTGATTTTGGAATTACTGGAATAATTTTTAAGTCATTTCTTCTATATTATTGGGGTGTTCTGTAATATCTTACCAAAAGATTTTTACTTTCATCCAGATCAAAATTATCTAAGTCCTTCAAAAAATGTTTAAAGTGCTCTGGCAGTTCCGTTCCTTTTGATAAAAAGGATTTCATCGCTAAACAAAAATCATCTTTATCTTGATGATTCTACCCCTTCCAGTTCGTTGGCATTTCTAGCCCTTCCAGTTCTCTTTGGATTGTTGTGATCAAATTTCCTTCCGGATCAGGGTTTCATGACAAACAGCCGGGTAAAATGTTTGTATGGCCTTTTATATATATTGAAGCACATGAATATACTTTCACACATTGCATCCAACGTGTCAGCTTGGATGAAGTATTTTGCATCGTATATAGCCAAATTAATGCTTTTTGGTCTACGCGTAAAATAAATTTCTTTACAAGTAAAAATTGTCGAAAATGTTCTGTAAAAACTATAACTGCTAGGAAGTCCGACTAAGTGGTCTTCGAGGTTTTCACTAAACAAAATTACATCATCTAAATAAGCCAAGGTATCTTTTTCCTTCCTGGTTCGTTATCTTTTAACACCAAATTTATTAGGTGCTTAAAACAATTTGTACGAAATGATAAGCCAAATCGCCTACGTTCAAATGTGAACATTCTGCCATTATCTAAGATTACTATTGCTTTATGCTTTGTTTCTGGATCTAGAGCTATTTGCCAATATCCTGCTATTAAGTCAAAACTAGTGTAGTATTTTGTGTCTCCTAGCGAATCTAAAATCGTATCAATTCTTGGTAACTTCATCACGTCTTTTACCGTGACGGTATTTAGCGCTCTAAAATCTATACATCAATAGAATCAGATTTTATGCTGATTTCAATATATATAAGATTCATGAAGTTTAGTCTTACCTATCAAAAGTTACGCACCTGAGAAAATTTGCCTTATTTTTTTGAAAAAAAGGGCGAAAGAGCCCTTAAAAGTCATGGAATCTTAATGAATAATTATCAAACCATCAGATTCAGCGTATCAGAGAACCCTACTATAGAAGTTAGTCTTACCAATCAAAAGTTACACGCCTGAGAAAATTTGCCGTATTTTCGAAAAAAGGGGGAAACAACCTCTAAAAGTCATAGAACTTTGGTTTTATTTCGAACCACTTGTGTCATTAACTGTTTTTAGCTTAATATATGTCTGTTTGTTTATTTAAACTTTTGAGCTTTTTAATTCTTTTCAAATTTTCAGGTGATTGAGACAGTTAAAAAAATGTAATAGTCTGTAATCTGTTTTTTTTTTCAGCCTTAATTTCCTTTTGGGACAAGGCTCCGTTTACAGCTTGATTTGATAAGCTAAAAAATTAGCAATTCGTCTTTTTACCTGTTATGGCACTATCAATTGACTCTTGCCTGCACCCTGAAGGTTTGCTTACCAGGGCTGCCTTCTGGTGGCTTTTTACAACGTTTCTAGGCTCTCTGTCATCGGCTACAGCTAAAAGGACTATTATGAACCTGCAAACACAATAATTAATTATTTATAGTAGTGCCACACTTTTTTTGATTTGTGGCTACAGTTTTCTTGGGCTATTCTGTTATCAAACAAAGTGGCCCTTCTGCAGAAAAATACCTTGCCTTCATGGCACACAGTAATTTATTCTTTTATATATACGTGATAACGACTATTTTCACTTTAACGTCCCAACCTTTAGTGTTTTGTCTTAGGTCTGAACTTTAATTTAGGTCCTTTAGAATATTATGCGTCTTCTTTTAATTGTCTCTCCAATTTTAATCATTTTCTCGAAAACAACTCCCACATAAGAGAGCAAAGCTGTTCCTGTTTAGTTGGAGCATATCTACTTGGTTCCGTAGTATTAATCCTACTTATTTTGTACTTGTTTAGTACAATTATTTCTTACTAGTTTCGTTCGGTCCGTTTCAATATGCACGTATATCAGAGTTTAACTGACTCCATTCATTTTCTTTTACTTCAATTTCGTCTGGCTATATTTTCAATTTGAACCCTTATTTTTCCTTCTTTTTTGATTATTTACTTCAATAAAGCCTAAGGGTTTAGCGCTCTAAATTTAGCGTTAACCTCCAGGTGTTATCTTTTTTTCTGACTATTACTAGTGGAAAACACCAATCGCTAGCACTTTTTTAATTATACCCTGTTCTTCCATTTCCTTTATTTGGCCGTCCAGCCATGGTTTTAAATGATAAGGTGTTTTATACGGTGACTTTTTAATTGGAGGGCCCTGTTTTGATATTTTGTGCGTGATTAAGTGAGTTAATCCGTAATCCGCTTTGTGTCTTGCAAAAGTCCATCTCAAATGCCAAAGAATATTTTCCACCCTGGTTTTTACGTTTTCCAGTAAATGTTTTAAATCAAATTGTTGCAAAAAATCAGTTGTCGACATTCCACACTTTTCTTGTTGCTGTGGTTTCGATGAGGATATTTGTTTGTGGCTAGTAAAATTTACTTTTCTACTGACCCAAGTTCTATTTGGTTCAGCTTCACTTTATTATTACTTAAATTTGATAGTTTTAAGTATATGTTACCATTTTCAATTTTAATAACTTGATTTTCCACGAAAATCGTGGGGTATCCTTCTAGGGTGTATCCTCCTATCATGGCATCCATTGTTTTAACGTTTCCTTCTTTTGTTTTTAATGTCGCTATAACTTGAGCTGTTGTCCCCCTTGTACTGTGATTTTTCCGTTTATTTTTAGGTTATAATTCGAATCGTCACTCTCTTTATCTGTTGTTACGCAAATTTACCTATTAGTTTCATTTGCCTGGCTAATGGTTAATGTATCGGATATGGTTTTCCATGCCATCCCATATTTTCTTATAGCATCTACTTCTAGAATACAAAGAAATGGTAGCTCCTTGCATAATATTGTCGTTAGTGTCATGTCTTTATCCCTTTTGCTAAACTTTAATTAACATTCCCCCAAAATTGTTAGCTTGTGCCCAGTTACTGATGTCAGGGTATTCTGGCATCTGCTATTTAATATATATATATATATATATATATATATATATATATATATATATATATATATATATATATATATATATATATATATATATATATATATATATATATATATATACACAGAGAGAGCACACACACACACACACACGAGAGAGAGAGAGAGAGAGAGAGACGACGACGACGACGACGACGACGACGACGACGACGACGACGACGACGACGACGACGAGAGAGTATATATATATATATATATATATATATATATATATATATATATATACAAATATATAGTTCAGTTTGTATATATATATATTAACTAAATTGCAAGTCACAAATGTACTCACTCTAAGAGATTAGTGTTTCCTTTGCAATAAACTTGATTATTATCGTGATTTTTTGCATATTATGACTGACCCTGATACTGGTCTTATGAGTTCTGTTGAACCTGAGTATAAAAATAATTGGCAGGAAAAGCTGAATTCTTTGGATCAGCAATCTATATTAAAATTGTCTTTCGAAATTTGTTGGCCTCGTGCAGGGTCTCCTTTATCCCAATTTACTACTACTACTACTACTACTAGCAACTCAACAACAACAGCACCAAGCCGCCTGAGGCCAACACAGCTACGCACGCTCCTCCTCCACCCCAATCTATTCAAAGCCTCCCTTTTTACACCCTCCCACGAAGCTCCCATTTTCTTTAAATCTTTCTTTATGACGTCCTCCCACCCCAGACGGGGACGATCTGCTTTCCGTTTAGCCCTAGATGGTTGGCCGAAAAGAACAACGTTCGGCACTATGTAATCACTCGTTCGCAAAACGTTCCCTAGGCATCTCAGACTTTTTTTCATCATTGCCATATAAAGTGGTCTTCAACCACATTTTTGGAACAACCTATTATTTGAAACACGGTCAGTCAGCCGGGTAACCAGAACAATCTTTAAGCAATTTCTCTGGAAAACATCTAGCAAATCTTCGTCCGCTTTTCGGAGCGTCCATGCTTCAGAGCCATATTTGACCACTGTCATCATTGCAGCTTCTAATATTCTAATCTTGGTTTGTAGACTTATCTTCCTATTCTTCCAGACTTTTTTTCACTGTGAAAATTCACCCTGAGCCCTGGCTATTCTATATTTAACATCTTCACTGCTCCCACCATCTTTACTAATAATACTACCAAGGTAAGTGAAGCTGCCCACCTGATCAATCTTTTGATTACCCAACGTCACCTTTTCATCTTCACTTATTCCTAGCCTTAGTGACTTAGTCTTCCTAACATTAATTTTCAAACCAATTCTAGCACCCTGAACTCTAGCACCCAAAACCTCTAAAACTTCATTCATTTTGCTCACACTTTCATCTAGGATGCTTAAATCATCAGCATAATCCAAGTCCAGGAGACTTTTTCCTCCCCATTTGATTCCGTGGTCTCTCATTGCCTTTCCTGTGCTCCTTAAAACAAAGTCCATCAAAATAATCCATACTAAGGGGGATAGAACACAACCCTGCTTAACTCCTGATTTAATACAAAACCAGCTGCTAACCTCATTTCCTATCTTAACCGCAGCAGTGTTATTCTCATACATAGCACTAATCACTTTAATGTATTTGTCTGGTATATCATAAGTTTCAAGACAATCAGAGAAAAAACACATTGACCCATTTTGAGAGTCATAAATTCATACAGCCCATTTACTTTATATTCGCCTTTGTTGGAGTCTCCATGCCCTATAAGTATTAGGCATGAAAATTGTCCTAATTTTAACTTTAAATTTTTACTTTTGAGCATTTCGTGGTAATGAGCCGTAAGTAAGGAGCGATATGTACTAATAGTACCCAAAACTCTTAAAAAAAGAAGTTTTGATATAAAAAAATGCATAAAAATAACTTGGTTGTTATAGTGATTCCAAACAGTGAAATTTATTAAGTTTAAAGTTACCCACCAAGATTAATATCTATGATGGATGAAAATATTGAACTAGAAATATATTTTACTGTATTTGTAGCATCTGTCAAGGCCGCTAAATTCAAATAATAAGCTTCAGACACGACACAACCCCGAAAAAGGGCAAGATTTCAGTTTATTTTTGAGGCTTTCGAGATTGGGTTTCGATTCCCTATGTTGAACTAAAAAATTAAGTTTTGTATCATGTTATTATTATTCAGACTTAGCACTGAAGTTCTTAGGAATATTCATCACTATTTTACGAGCAGCAATGTTCTAGTGTTGTCTATAGTAAAGAGTAACAAGGCTTCAATATATTGTATTGTTGATAGTGCGTACTGTACTGATGATAGCATTAGTGTGTGAAATATGCTATTGCTCTCTACTAAAAGCCTGTCTTATTGCTTTTTTTATAGATGGCGATAATTTTAATACTTCATTTCAAAGTTTCTCAACACCTAGGACTTTTCACTTAGCCTTTTCACTTAGGACTTTTCACTTAGACCTAAGTGACATCTACTGTCAAGAAAGGTCCGAAATCCTGCTACTGCTGCTGTTGCTGCTTTTCACTTAGCTTACTATGGCAGGAACTACTAGGATATGTGGATGCAAAGGCTACAGATTCTGTGCGGACTGTGAAAATGCCTTTGAAAAAGAATTTGTAAATTTTTCCACGTCCCTACCTCCTGTGGTAAGATTATATATTTGACCAGGGATAGGCTAGCCTATCAAACTTCGTTCCTGCTCATCAGAATCTTAGTTTGAACTTAAAAATAAGTTTTTAGCCTAGCCTATTCATTACTCTTTATATATATAATGGTTATGTTCAATATAAATGAGATCCCATAACTGACAAAGGCTAGGGACAAAATGAACACACTACTTGATTTCTTTTGATTTCCTCATCAATTCACTTGCAATTGCACTGCCATCACCACCAGATGATGAGAAAGTTTATTTCAAGCATGTTGTTTTACAGTGACTCAAATATCCTAATGTTGATGTGTAACATAATTTAATTTTGAGACTTCTCTTGTCTATTCTTAGTAATTTTATAATTAATTCAGAATTATTCAGGGGTTTTTTTGATAATTTTTTCACAAATCATATTATTGACTTACAAATAAAGTAAACATACCACTTGATGCCTTTTTATGCTCTTTCCAAATATGATAAGTCATTTTTGTAAGAAATGAATTTTACTTCCACCCCTGTAGGCCTATTCACCAATTCAGGGTATATTTTTGCACATTAGGGGGGTAAATGCTGGGATCAGTTTAGCAAGTACACTCTACATAAGGAAGCATAATATTATGCTTATTATTATTATCATAACATATGCATATTGTGAAGTAAGACTTTTTATTATCATGTTTCATTATAGTTCATCTGCTAAACTGATATCAAAAGGACTTTGAAGAGTATAATAATGGAAGGAAACATGACAATCTTATAAGTAGAAACATCCCAGATATTATAAAGTAGGAATAAAGTCAGGCTATATAGGACTGTCATTGGGGGGGGGGGGCATCTACAAATGAATTTATTATTATATTTGGAAAGAGTTTAAAAAGGTAATGGAATATGTTTACCCTCTCCATATGTCAGTAATGGAGCCCTCCAATAATGAAAAATATAGGGCCCAAATTATATATATATTTATTGAATTTTCAACAACTCTTTTCAATACCATTTTTCTTTAATTCCCTCTGCTTCTATATTAATAAAAATAAAAGAGTAATGAAAGTGAAAATTAAATGACTATATATAATTTGGGCTATAGGCCTATACTTGCCTTTTCAGGGTGTGGGAGGGGAGGGGTTCTGTGTAAAGTTTAGTGGTCTGCATTTAGGGATGATGTAAATACATATTTTAGAATGTTTTAAATTGGTTTCTGTGGTTTTAAATGTTTTCTTATGGAGATTGGGAACACCAAACTGATATTTTATTTAAACATGATTTATGAATGCAGATAACAATGGAAGTAAACTAGATAATGTGACTAATAGAAATATGAGACCCCATCATGCTGCATATTATAAAGTAAGAATTTTTGTTCAAGTGTTGTTTTCTTTAGTTTTCTACAAACCTGTATTTTAAGGCTGTATATAGGACATTAGGGGGGGGGGGTAATTTTGAGTGAAATGATTATCAAAATTGTAGAGAACATGAAAAAGCCATCTAATAGTTTGTTCAATGTGTCCTCATGTCAGTAATGAAATCATGTAAATATTTACCCATCACATCATTATCAAAGACTCAGAACAGTTGGATATATAGATTATTTAAAAAAGACTTTAAACCATGGATGAAAATGGAAGTAAACATGAAAATGTGATGTATGAAAACTTCCTGCATACTTTCAAACAAGAATTTTATAATTACAAGTTTATCTTGTAGTTGTGTATATAACCTAGGACTTTACCTTATTCCATTGGGGGGGGGGTATTAGGGTACATTGTTACAATAGCAAACATTATATTTAGAAAGTGTCAAGTTGTTCATCAAATTGTACCACTCTTTTATTACTGTGGTGAATTTCTAGTTTTTCTATTACTTGGGTAGGTAGAAGGTGAGCATATCAATGAGTGCATCTTTTTATGTTTTTTTTAACCAATTACTTC
Source organism: Artemia sp. Qi Xiang Cuo (assembly GCF_049724085.1). Lineage (NCBI taxonomy): Eukaryota > Metazoa > Arthropoda > Branchiopoda > Anostraca > Artemiidae > Artemia > Artemia sp. Qi Xiang Cuo. The sequence goes on along the minus strand of NC_142796.1, from coordinate 73,794,314 downwards.
TGTTGTAAAATTTTTATGTTTAGCCCTTTGGTCACAAGAAATTCCAAAATGCTTATAAAAACTGAACACTATTCAATTAGTAAGATTCGATTCAATTTGTAAGAGGGTGGACATTTATAGTGGGCTATGCATCTGTCGATAAAGGGGGAGGGGTGAGGATTAAGTGAAGCAGTTAAATTTTATTATTGATTTAAGTATTTGCAGTTGTAAGTAGTTTTCAGAATTTTTGATAGTTATTTTCTCCTGGAAAATATTAAAGAACAAAGGGGAACTCTAAGGGTCGTTTTAAGGGCTCAAAATAAAATTTTCAATAGAATCAATTAGTATATTCAATATGATAATAAGCAACTTAACATAATGTAATAGTGTATACATATTGGAAAAGTAACATATAGCCCTTAGATTTGTGACAGAGGTTTGATGGATGATCAAAATTTGAGGGTGCTGCATAACTGTAAGCACACCCTAAAAAAGGCATTGCACCTATAATTTGTATTTGTAAAGAGCTTTAAAAAATGCATAGAATGTTGTGTTCACATTCTACCTTGCTAAGTAATGAAAAAATTCTAAGTTTATTGTTTCTGCTGCCAATGGTTTGCATGTAACTGGACCCTTATGCATTTGACCCCAGGTGCAACTGAACCCCCATGCAACTCAACCTCACTTAACTGAATGCCCCATTTAAATGAAGTCCTGTTTGACTCAACTCAATCATAGCCTTGTTTGAACTAGTGCTGACTAGAAGCTTAAAATTTGCTTCTTGCTTTGTTTGCAGTTTCTAACTTATATTATCTATTTGAGTAATCCCAGAACTTTTCCAAATTGAAAGAAACTTTCAGGAATCAGCATATCACCAAAATCATCACCCAATAAAATGTTTTTTTTTTTTTATTGCAAACTATGAGCTTTTCAGTTAGTGCTCAAACAAGGATTTGCCAAGGGGCAAGTGAAAACTCTGGTTTTATGCCCAGTTCCCTAAGCTCTTCCTGTTTGATTTTTGAAGCTAAATAAAAGAATTTTGCTTAGGTCATTCCACATAAGATCAACAAGGAAATGACACCTTCCTTTGTGGGGTGGGAGAAATAAAACACTAATTCTAAGAACATCTGATGGTTACCAATTTCAGTGCCCCTACAATGCTCCAGTGACCGGCGAGTTCTGAATAAAAAAAAAAAAAGACAGAAAAAGAAGACATGTCTTGGAATCAAGCACTTTTTTGCAACAATTACAAAACAAGAATTTGTTTTGTAATTAATTTTAGTGTCAAAACAAAATTAAAAAGCACCTGTCATTAATGGATCAGCTCTGTATTTGAATGTATTTTTTTCACTTAGGTAGTTTTTCAAAACTTTTTTTTCTTTTTGGCTTTCCACTTTCAAAGGAACCAAGGGAGGGATTTTTAAAACTTAATTTCAGGCGTTTTGATGATGGAGATTTCAGTGGTATACCTGTTATCATTTCAAGCTATTATGCTCCAGAAATGACAGTAAATATTTTGATGATGTATGGCATTTTATGACAGTGTTGTCATGATGAAACTATAAAAAGCTCATAATGTAAATATTAGCTTTCAAATAACCCTAAGCAGCCCTCTATAATGTTCAAGTGCCCTATTAGTACTGAAGAAATAAAACAGAAAAGGGGGGACTTATCACCATTTCCAGCTCTTTTTTGAAATTATTATAAATTAGTTTCTGTAATAAACTTCTACTATTAAGATGAATTTGAATGATAGCTATTGTTCATGAATCATCATTAATGACAAGTTTTTATTTAAACAATGGTCAGTTGCATGAGGCTTCAGCTGAATGGGATTAATTTTATGAGGATTCAGTTAAATGGGGTTGAGTTACTAAAGGGCTCATTTAAACAGGGTTGGGTTGCATGAGGGTCAGGTTACACAGGGGCTCATTTGCAATTGAACCAATACTATAATGCTGTCAGCTGTAGCAGATTCTATGATCTCTAGCCACTAATAGTTACAATGTTACCCATGCCTTTTTCAGCTGCCTTGTTACTTATTACTAGTCAGCCTTTGAACATTGTTCTATGAGGAAATCGTCAGTGTATTGTGCTACTTGCCCAAGGAACTTGAGCCAAGTCTCTGATGATTTCACTTCTCCTCTATTGCTGTATTGCAATTAGAGAAGCAAATGCCTGGCTAATAATATTTTACTTGGACTTCCAAGATGGCTTTACTGGCTTTTTCTATTAGTTTGTTATACATGTTTTTTTTGTAGAATATAAACAAAAGTTTTGCTAACAAAAAGCAGGTATTATACTTATTTATCTTTATTGTTTTTATTTATCTGTATATATTAATTGTTCCTAAAGATCATGAGTAATGGAAGTCATAAAATGTTCTATTAGGATTATTTAAAATTCCTAAATAGGGTGGAGAATGAATAGAGAAGTGTTAAGCCAGCTAGAGCAACAGTACAAAATATAAGGTAAGAAAAAATATACAATAATTAAAAAAATATAATGGGAACAAATGTGTATTTTGTAAATAATGGCCAAAATATACAAGGGAATTCCGACACAAAGAAATTCAACATGTTCTCTAAAGGACAAATCCTCCTCATTAACAGGTCCATTTGAACTGGCAGTTCCCATATTAGTTTGCGTATCAGGAGCCTAGGGGTGATAATCTGGGAATCTACAAAAAATTATAAGTTTAGACTTGGTTGTTTTAGGCCCAGCTTGTTGATATTCAGCCAATCATTTATTTTACTTCCTATTACATTAACCATTTGCAAATGATTTCCTTTGTTTGGAACTGTGCAAATTCATGTATTAGCATCAAAAATTACTGGGCAAAACATCTCTGCTACCCATGTAATTCTTTCTTGTGAAAGCTATAGCCATTTTTGTGACACTATATGTTTAACATTTCTGTAGTAATGCTCCATTGTTACTTGGGCCAATAGCGAAATTTCTGTTTATATATTTTTTTTTATCTCAATTTCCTCTTTAAAAGATTGCGGTAGGCCATTTACAGTAGAAATTATATGCAGTACAAACACGGATTTTCCTTCCTAGATTTTGTCCTGGCCCTCCTTTGGAAAATCTATCCTCTAAAGTTTTCACATCCAAGGAACTAAGTATTCTGTCAAAAGGACCTAAATTTACAATGGCTCAAACACACGTAAATATATCAGTCTACTGTAAATAGTCTACCGCAATCTTTTAAAGTGGTAATTGAGATTTAAAATGAATAAACAGAAATTTGGCTATAAATAGAGACACCAGCGATATTCCTTTGAGTCCAGCTCACAACAACTTAATATTAAAGCACCCTATCAATACTTCCGCCAAGTCTAATTTGAGACAAAATGCTCGAATACCTAATGAATATCAACATTGCAGAATGGCATAGTCTATTAATATATATATAATATAATATATATTGAATACAAACATACGAAAAGAGGGAACAAAACGATAATAATAACAACAAAAGCAACAACTTCTTAAATAGTATACAAAATAGTACGAAATGTGGAAACTGAAAGATAGCATACTCAAAGATTACAACAGAAACAACAACTTCTTCGAAAATAACAATAAAGACAACAACTTTTGAAAGGAGAAAAAAAAAGAAAAAAAAAAAAAAAAAAAAAATAAAAAGGGACAATTAAACAAGCAAACTTGCCCACTCGTGCTTTAGAATTGCTGGTTTTGTTTTTTGCTGGATAATAAGTGTCTGAACAGCTAGATTTGGGTCTGCTAGGTTATAGCGCCAAATCAGAAAACTATTTTTCGTCCAAGGTTGCAATTTTAGTAGGTACTTTGCAAAACGGAGAAATATAGAGCGGATTTTAGACTTTTCATGGTTTGCCAATAAATTCCAGAAAGGGGTCACATATAATATATGTGGCAGAGTGGTAGCATTGTAAATACTTGCCAGTAGTGGATGGTTAAATCTCAGGGTGGATTTAACGATCGAAGCATAGGAGCTGGATATTCGCCGTTCAAGATGTGAGATCAGGAGGGAATGGGTATACTGTAATGAGGAACCTATTGGCAGCCCCAGATATATTATTTTATCAACTGGTTTTACTGAGCAATCACCTAGTGTAATATTAGTAGGAGGGTCATTTTTCCAATTATAAAGCAAAACTTCCGACTTTTGGGAGTTAAATCTCAGACCGACTTTCTCGTAGTTGGACTGCAGACATGAGAATATTTCTGAAAGGCGGTTAAGCGTCCAACTGAGATTCAGCGTGTCATCGGCATAGCACACTAGGGAGATGTCAATGGAACTGAGAATGCATGATGAAGGACAGCTGTCTTGAGGTTCAATAATGTAGTTATTGAAGAAATTGGGGGATAAAACTGCTCCCTGACGGGCACCTTTATGGACTGGTATCAAAGCTGACCGTGGGGCTGGATTGAATAAGTATTTGTTGCTGCAAGGCAACAAATACTTATTCAATCCAATTTTATGGTTCCAACCCTTGTATGCTATATTTTCTACCTTAGCTAATAAATATTAAAGGTTTCCTCCCCCTGAATAAGTGGCTTAAATATGAGCGCCTTATAATGAATGATTGGCTATGAACAGCTGTCCCTTATTTGGTAAACCATGGCTAGAAACAACGGCTTTTCATCTTAAACATGGGGACTACTTATAAGGGCTTTTGTTGTAAGCTGAGGCTCAAGAGGAGGTTCTTTCTGTTCAATTAATTGTTCAGAAATGCAAAACAACATTTTAAATTAGAAATAAAATTTTACGTTTTCCAAACCCGTAAATTATAAAGTAGTCAATCATGCTTGTATATGGGCAAAGAATGGACATTGGTATCAAGGACCCCATTGCGCTTCCTGGTTGAGGGGCTTAGAAATGGAGGTCAGGTCCACCAGTAGGGACTGTAAAGTCTAGACTGCACCCTTTAGCGTCTTTTACCTCGTTGGACAAATCAAGACATTAGGGTTTAAAAATACATTGTTTCATCTTGACCCCCCTCCCACAGCCTGACCTGTATTCTCTGAAAAACGTGGCTTAACAATGCCAAAAAGTTGAGCAGAATATAACCATTTTTTCTCTTCATCAATTTCTTGCTTATATTTTCTTTGAGTATTTTCAATATAATATTCAAAATGACCTATTTGTAGGATAGAGTGTATGAGTACTGCATCAAGTGCAAAAAAGCATGGCCTGTTGAGACTACTCTACATGTTTCCCTATGTCCTTTTCATTCAGGAACCCCAATAGAGATTGATGGAATCCATATACAGGTACGTAGCTGAAACTATATATATATATATACACACACACACACACACACACACACACACACACACACACACACACACACACACACACACACACACACACACACACACACACACACACACACACACACACACACACACACACACACACACACACACACACACACACACACACACACACACACACACACACACACACACACACACACACACACACACACACACACACACACACACACACACACACACACACACACACACACACACACACACACACACACACACACACACACACACACACACACACACACACACACACACACACACACACACACACATCATCATCATCATCATCATCATCACACACACACACACACACACACACACACACACACACACACTATATATATATATATATATATATATATATATATATATATATATATATATATATATATATATATATATATATATATATATATATATATATATATATATATATATATATGTATATATATATATATAATGTAAAGCAACTGACTAACATTTCCAAATTAACAGGATTGACTTTGATTTACCAAGCCCAGTACCTGATGAAAATTAAGTAAACCATTATGATTGTGTGTTCACACAAGCTTTATAAGGCTGGACTTTAGATTTAAACCTGAGTCGGCTTGGATTTCAGATTCACTTCTTATTCAGCTGACTTGCTGCTCCTGAATGAATCATAAGGCTGTACCATAAGGGATGAATCTGAATTTGGAAGAATAGGACTAATAATACCATAAACAGAACTGAATTTATGGTCTTTAACGGTACAATCTGTTCTATCCTAATTCTTGACAGTATCAGAATCCAGCAGTCTCAGTTTCTAAAATACCTTGGAATCATCTATGACCAAACTCTTTAGGTAGCCAATTAGCTAGCAATCTCTTAACTCTCTCCTTGGAGGTAACAAACCTCCCTGTCAATATAATAATGACGGTACCTCGTAGCTCTATTCCTACCCTGCCTGTGCTGCGGTAGTTAGTACACAGTTTGTAGAAAATACCTTACTTGTATTCTTGCAAAAGGTCACAATAGTACCACAAAAATATATATATCCCCGAATGGGGTCGAAACGCAGACTAAAAAATAATAAAAATCTTAACTGCACTTTCCGTAATGATGGGCCGTCACTTGGTGCAGTCAATCAACTACATCCCCATTCAAACCCAATTTTACCTCTTAGATTTATCTTTCAATGACTCCCAAACCAGGAAGTATGAAAATAGAACTTAGTTCAAAGCTTACATATTGCAAAACCACTATCGCTTAGTAACGGAATTTAACCTGTCTTTTGAAATTATACTGTAAGCAAATGTAATTAAGAAAACAAAAACAGGTCATTTATCTGAAAGGAAAAGAAACAGGGGTTGGAACCCCAACACTCCTGAATCACAAAGGCTGGTTAATTAGAATAGATAGTATTTTTGAAAGTACTAAAAAAAACTTTAGCGTTAAGAGCGATGTATTGACTAGCGGGTGAACTCCCTCATATACTTAATAATTTCTGTTCGTTTTAAGTTTTGATGTTGCTCCTTACTTTCAGTTGAAAAAACTTTTCAACTGAAAGTTTTTTTTATTTAATTTCTGATCGTTTTTAAATAATGCTGAGAGATCCGGCGCCCCCTTCATAGAAATGTCCCTTCCCCCAAGGAAACATCCACTATCGAAAGATCCTCCCCTGTAACCTACTTCTTCACCCCCCCCCACCAGAAAAAATCCCTCCTGAAAACGTCTTACACTTCCCAATATCCAATACTTTATGTAAACAATGGGCAAAGTTGTTAACTTGCAGCCCTTCCCCCGGGAACTATGGGGGATAAAGTCATCCTCAAAGACATATTTATTAGATTTTCGACTATTCTGAACAAAATGGCTATCTCAAAATTTTGATTGGGTGACTTCGGGAAAAAAATGAGCGTAAGAGGGGGCCAAGTTGTTCTCCAAATTTTTTGGTCACTGAAAAATGGCACTAGAAATTTTAATTTCTGTTCGAATGAGCCCTCTCACGGTATTCTAGGACCACTGGGTCAATACGATCACCCCTGCGAGAAAGAAACAAATAAACACGCATCCGTGATCTTTCTTCTGGCAAAAAAATACAAAATTCCACATTTTTGCAGATAGGAGCTTGAAACTTCTATAGTAGGGTTCTCTGACACGCTGAACCTGATGGTGTGATTTTTCATTAAAGTTTTATGACTTTTAGGAGTTTCGGTTACTATTGAGCCTGGTCGCTCCTTACTTACAGTTCGTTACCACGAACTGTTTGATAATGTCATTGTGCTGCAAGAGAAAGTTCTAACCACGTGTATTTTTAAAGCTATTGATGTTTCCCTAGCCATTGATGCGAACGACATCGTCGATATCAGTAGAAGAGCATTCGGAATTGAGGAAAATCTCGAATCCTCGATAGCGAGCATAAACGTATTGGCCTTCGGTTTAACGGGACCAAAACTGAGTTCTTGGTGTTAAATTGCCACTCACATTGCCCGATAAGTGTTCAGCTGGGTGAACATGTTATTAAAGCACAAGAGACACTGACGCAGCTTGATGTGCCTATTGGGACAAGCCTTTGCGCCACGCGTCAACTTCTGAAATAATTTTTTGCCAGAAATTCTAGGAATTCTAGAAATTCTAGGAAGGCGTACGGTTTACTAGTTGCATTAAAGTTCAAATTTAATCGCCGTATCCTAGCTAGCCTGTATAATGTATTTGTTGTACCACATTTGCTCGCCTTTGCACCATTTTGGTTTTTTATTACTGCTTCAGATATTAAATATATACGGAAGTGTTTTTGTAAGTATGCGAAATATTTACTACGGCTGCCTCTCTGGATTAATAACAGCTCTCTATCCTCGCGGTTTGTTACTGTAGTGTTTCTTTTAGAAGAGTTTATCAACAAGAGGGTTACTGTGGAAAATTTCAAGTTTTTTTCATTACTTAGCTAGTTAGAAGGCGAGCATACTAATGGATGCATCTTTTATGCTTTTTTGAAATATTGTAATTGCTCACAAGGAATTCTGAAATGCTAATACAAAATAAACAATAGTCAATTGGTAAGAAGAGAAAAGAGTTGTGCTATTCTAAAAAATAGGGTGAGCATTTATGGTGGGACTAATAGCAGCTTCCTATCCTCGCAGTAAGCTAGTCCAGCGTCCGCGGTGCAGAAAATAAATGAGAGATATCGGAAGCCGATTATTGGTGAAAGTACCCCCCTGAAATTGTCCTTCGATGATCATCCGTTTATCCCAGTGTAAGATTGCCCTTAATGTATTTTCTCTTCAGTTCTTCTTTGTTAGGAGTTATTCGTTTCTTTTTCCTTTTATTTCTTTATTACTCTATAAGTATTGATTTTTTACATTTATGATGGGCGAAAAATTTATTGCACATCTGCATACATATTCCTTAAAATCAAGAAGCTATAATCATGGTGCTATTACCTTGTGTCGTCGTGATCGGCATTTTTGCTATTACAATTTTTGTGTCCTGTTTGCAGTTCTAAGTTATTGGTTTACGTTATGTCTGTCTGTTATTTTATTTGAAAAATCAATTCTACTATACTCAGTGGTGGTCCTTACAGTTTCTCCGAAGCGAAGGTGAAGGACTGATCTCGATTTTGTGAGTTATTTGTCTTTATCCTGTTAAGTTATTTGCTTTTCTGTATTTGGCGCCAAATTTCTGTAATTGCCAAATTTAATATTCTAATATTTTATGCACTTGCTTCTTAGATGGTTAAGTTTTATTTTGTTCCAGGATTCATTTCTAACAGATGAAGAGTCTGAAAAGCTTTTAAAAGGTTGTGACTCTATTGAATGGAGCCAGTCGCAGAGTGGTCGCCGAAAACAGGTCAGCTATACATATATGTATATATGTCTGTGTGTATATATATGAATCTTTTAAGAAGGATGGACCAATGCAAGGTCTACTAATAGTATTTTCTGTGGCATCAATTTTCGTATGAAAAATTTGTTTAGTATATTTTTGTGCTCCCAGATGAATTGAAGTCTCATGCAGTATTGTTTCATTTTTACACCGATTTATTATTTAATTGGTCAGCCGCGTATTCCTTAATATCTTGGATTAGCAAGATTGAATCTTCATAAATCGGGAATTTAGGTACCCTCTTTGGAAGTCGAATCCCCCCCCCTCTATGCTGAAATCAGCATGGTCATCCCTGTGTTTGAAAATGACAGAATTTTGACTGCTACGTCTGGAAAGATTCATGCCTGTGAATTGAGACATTTGTGAAAAATATATTATAAGTTATTCTATGAAGTATAAAAAGGTTTATGTTGATATCTGTTTTGTAACCCAATAAAATCTAAAGTCCGATGACGTCATCGGACATTGGGAAACCATGGTTTTCCAATGATTTTTCTTTTGGTTGTATCAAAATTATGAAGTTCTTAGGGCAGTACCACGTTTTCGTCAGTATTGCCACGTTGAACCGTGACACTAAGTAAGCTAAACTAATCAATTACTTTGACAACGTTTTTCCTATGTAAATTACAATCTGTTAATTCGCAAAAAAAACTTCCTTTAAAGGTGTCTACCTGCTTAAGGTTTTTTCTTCCATATTTTTAGCTTTTTTGCTTATTTGGTGCCCCCGCTACTACGAAAACTGCATAACTGCACATGGAGGCCTTTTTCATTAAAAATTGCATTTCGATTTTTTTTTCTATTTTCTAAGATCTATATTGTTGTGTATAACTTTTGCAGTTAATCAATTTAAATAGTTATATTTCTTTGTGTCCTTGACGTTAAAAGATTTTATTGGTTTTAAGACGTAATTAGGTATCAATATTTTTATAAACTCAGGATTCTAGAATAATAACGTAAGAAACGAGTTTCAACCAACATTTTTGAACTTGCAAAATCCTAAACATGGGATGTCTCATTGGAGTTTTTACTTTTGCATGGAATATTCATAAAAACAGAAATACAATAGAATGCCAATGTTGCAGTTTTGTGGGGCTTTTTTCTACTTTTTCTGACGCCAAAGGGGTATGGCGATTGATGCAAGTGTAATTGCCTAGTTTTATCAATCACCAATTTTTTGGGTCAGAAAAGATAAAATCGCGCCTAAAGCTTGCTGATGAGAAAATGCGAGTATTGACCCTCCAAAAATGAAACGAGCAAAAATTAATTTACTAAAACTAAAATTTTCTTTTGATAAAGAGCAAAGTTGAAAGTTAAACGAATAACAATTATTGCTTCACAGATTACTGAAGATATACCTAATAAACATCTACGATCTGTATGGAAATATTTTCTATTTTCGAATTACTACATTATTAAATGCGTTGGATATGACCCATGCTTTGACGTGTTTTAGCCCGAATGAAATTCTGAAGAAAATAGTAGAGATTAGAAACATTCGTAGCAATTACGATAAATAAAGGTTCAAATAGGGATAAAATCCTTTTAATAGACAGTGATAAGTTTTACTACTGATGATGGTCACTGCATATGTGACCAAAATATCTAGTATTTTTGTGAAATTTATCACTGTTTGTGAAACACTGTCTATTAAAAGGATTTTATCCATATTTGAACTTTTATTTATCTTCATGGAAAGGTAGTGTGGTCTCTGAAATTGTCTAATTCGTAGCAATTGAATTTCAGTTTTCAATGGACTTCTGTTTTCTAGAATTTTGGCCCGAAAACTAACTTCAAGGAAAAGAAATTGAAGATTGGCAATTTCAAGGGATTCCCGACTGTATTCAAATGGGTTCACAAGAAGATTAAAGAAGTTAAAATTCTTGAAGATTACCAAGTTATTGAAAACTGTTCCCTTGAATATCGACCTGAAACTGGGGCATATATTGATAAACACATAGACGATTGCTGGGTCTGGGGTGAGAGAATAGTAACTATCAACCTACTGGGGAATTCCTATCTAACACTCACAAAATATGAAGGCAGTCACGATAAATATAATTTGAAATATGTCGATTTCAAGAGTAAACACAGTGTTGCCAATAACATTGCGATTAGGCTTCCAATGCCTGTGAATTCCCTGATGGTTCTGTATGGTGAAGCTAGGTATATATGGGAACATGCAGTGACTAGAAGTGATATAAACAATCGTCGCGTCTGTATTGCTTTAAGGGAATTTACACCTTGGTTTTTGGATGGATCAAGTGAAGTAGCGAATGAAGTTTTAAGGAAAGCGAAAGAGTACTATCCTATTGAGCAACGGTGTGAAGCATAAATTACTATTGAAATGTTACGAGTTATGATTGTTTAAATAAAAGGCTCTTTATTCTTTTTTAATTATTTCCAAAACGACAGTGCCTGGATTAAATAATGAAAACAACTATGAAACGAAGCCGATAAAATATTTTCAGCCAGTGAGTAAATATTTGAAGAAAAAAGCATAAACCTGCGTTATATACCCCGGAATTCCGACTACTTTAGCGCTCTATTTATTTGAAAACTGTGATCATTGTATTCTATTTCTTCTCCTTTAGCTCCTCTCATCAATGCCCACCATGTTTTTTTTCAGGGAGGCACTTGAAATAAACAAGAATAGTCACAGGAAACTTGCACTTCAATGGGGATACAGGAAACTATACTCAAACGCTGTTTATTATAGCCTTATTGAATCTCTATTTTGATCCCTCTCATATTTTGAGTGGCGAAATAACATATTCAAAGAGGTTATCCATGTTGAACTGAAATATAAGATTGACTGCATCGAGAACTATGAAGATGGTCAAACTGAGGTCTCTGCTGAAATATTTGATTTTTTCTTCAAATTTATGTTCATTGACTGAAAGTCTCTCCTCGGTTTCGCTTCATTCTTGTTTTTCATATGTTTTTTCTTTTGGTTTTTTGGTTATTGCCAAATACAGAACTAGTCATCTGCGCTCGGGCAAAAATAATATGTTAAATTTCTCCAGGATAATTAGGGGGTAAACTTTTTAATACGGATGAGAATCCTTTTTGAGCATCAGAAAGGAGTTTTAATGAAATTCCAGACTCCCTTTCTCCTTCGCATAACCTATTGTCTCTTCCCCTTTAAAGTTCAAACAGGGTGTACGGGACAAGCAAGAAATCGAATTTCGATATATAAAACCCTGTCTGTTCAATCATTGTCTCGAAATGTGAAGTCATTAAAGTTCGTATAAAATACTAGTGCAAGCAACCAAAAGGCTACTTCAGAAATACAGTTTACGGTTTCAGAGAGGAAAAGGGATTGGGTACTGTCAAAAATGTGTTTCAGTCCCGTATTTAAATTCCCAGAAAAAACTCCGTATCTACATTATTATTGTGATAATAATGCGATATTATTGTGAGTTGTTTGTGTTTTCTCAAAGACATGTTCTCATTCAACAATCTCAAATACAGTACGTCTTAATAGGTGACCCTCCAGTAAGCCTTTCTCTTCAAAAGCCAACTTTTTAATAGAATGGTAGACCAATTTCGTCTAATTTGAACTAGGATCACGCACGGTTCCTTTGGTTCCGTGGCCCCCCTCTCAACTCCAAACATGTGATAAATGTTATTATAATTCTTTTAATTGTCCATATAGTTAGCCTATATTTTGTCGTTAAATCGAATTTGCCCCTCTTCCCCTAAACAGATCCTGCGTAGTGCCTGATAGTAATAGGCACAATTTTATGTAATATTTAATCGCCGATATACATAAAGGGCGAAAAGAGAAAGAAAATAGCTGCAGTGCAATAAAAAGGGATGAGTTTTACGGATGGCCCCCTTTCGTAGATGGTTTCCCAAAAAAAACGTGTTGAATGCATTGTTCACTCCCCGCTTGAAGTAACTAAGCGAAAAAAACACACAAAAGCATCGGTTCTTAAACTTTCCTCCCAATAAGTTTGCCACAATTAGCTTTAATCACCTATGTAGCGTTAGCAAGGAAGGTGAATGCGGTGAAGGCGTGATAACTAGAATAGCCAAAACCCTGGATGTTTTTGCCATTGAAAGATGTTCGGATGAATAAGAAAATATGTCTTGGAGCCAAGATTAGGATACTGTAATGGCAATTGTGAAGTGTGAGCTTGAAACGAGGGCATTTTGAATAATCGAGTGAGATATGTTCCACTGGAATTTTCTAAAGTAGCTTTGGAATTCATTTGAGTGACTATGCATAAAACATTAAACTGCATCTAAAATGTGATTTGATTCAACTGTCTCAGGCTATAAGGGAAGAAAGATTAAAATTATAGGTCAAGTTTTACTGACGAAGAATAAGAGGCTAACACGAGCCGTGCTTTTTAGCAAACCAGCTGGAGCCAAACAAGAAGCGTAATGTCTCCAGATGAGGTGGAAGAGGTCATAAAAAAAGATTTAAAAGAAGTAGTAAATTCACAAGAGAATGTAAAGAGTGAATATCTCAAGAGTGGTTTGGAGGAAGAGCATTCGCAGCTGTGTCGACCTCAGGTGACTTGGTGCTGTAAGAAGCTGCAGTATTTTCGCATGCGCTCGAGGACTGTATGGAATTGAATGATGATAATGAGAAAACATTTGTCATAATCTTCATTAAAACATTTCCATGTATTTGGTTAAAAACCTCACATGTGTGTCACTTTAATATTCCTTTCTGCATCGAGTCTTGTCAGCGGAAATCGAACTAGCGGGAAACACCTGCGAACTAGGTAGTCGTTCTAATCAGCTGTACAGCAATAGAATGTTGAAGGTACATAGTATGGGAATCTGATAGCACTGAAAAGTCGTGTTGGTCTGATAGTCCAAGTAGAATGTCCAAAAAATGGGGTCTTACCCTGGGTTCCCACTGATGCGATTTGCTCCGCTTTTTGCTGCAAGTTTCTGCGTCACAACGGTTCAACGGCCGTGTCGGAATATTTCTACTGAGCCGTTTAAAATCGCATCCGTTATTTTAAATTAAAAGCATTGTAGAGCCATAAATTACAAGTAACTGAGAAACTAAACATGTTATAGATAAGACTTATATTTTTCATTAGGCATAATTCCCCAAGGTTATCAAAGTTTAGCCCTTTGAATCTTTTCTTGGTTTCTAGAATTGGATTTGGCCTATTATTATGCATAGGTTTCTTAAATATAACATAGTATATTTGCGCTTCAACGGCTGTAGTGAACCGTTTCTGTGTGACAATTTTTGCGAATTTCCCTCATCCGCTATCCATGAGCCGTTTTTCGCTAAAAAAAATCGTACCAGTGGGAACCAAAGGTTAGCCCCTCTCCCTCGTTCACATTGAATTTTAGGGTGATACTATGGGTGGGACTAGAAAGTTATAATTCCTACAACAGTCTTGTTAAAGCCCCGAATTTCGGTTGCTGACCATGGATAATGGAATTATCCATTAAGAGTTACTAGCATAATATCGTAAAAAGTGAGCCCTCGAACCCTGCCCTAAGTTAGCCGCTTTTTATGAAAATTCCACCATAAAATTCTGAAAACGCAAGAACGAAGTTCTCAAGCTCCTGACTACGAAAACGCGGAAATCTGTATTATTTATCACATGGCTGCTATCTGGATAATTTGTTTTAGTGTCGAGTTTTAATGCCACTGATATCTTAATATTAATGCATAACTCATACATTAAAAAGATAGATAAGCGAACTAAGCAGTAAGAAAACAAAACAGCGGAAAAGTAGAAACGCAAGAAAAAAATATACAAAAAGCTACTAAATAAAGCTGATCAAACCAAGAAAAGTGGATAAGGGCGAATAAACCGTTTCTGACAATCTATAATGTTGATTGTCAGCTTCTTGGTAATAACTGGTAATTTTTTTTTGCTCCGGTAAAAGAGGAAAATATAACAGAGATTTATGGTAATGGAGATACGATGATCGAATACAGGTAATATCTTTTTTCTTAAACATTTGGTAATGATCAGAGAGGCAAAAAATGAAATTGCCAGAAGAAGTAGAATAAATCCTATCAAGAGCAAAATGATTTTAATTACCCTTATTAGCTATAATTTCAGAATAACCAACTCTGAATCTTCATCTTGACGTGATGCACAGCATGCCCCCAAAGGGTTTTGAGCTTTTTGCAAGTTTTAACCACCAAATCAAATTGACATAAAGAATAGGGAAAATTGCAAAACTCAGAAGATCTAGTAAAGGGAGAAACATTAGAAGAAAGATACTAAGCAAAAGACCAAATCTATTAAAAGTAGAAGAAACTTTATGAACCATCCGCGACAGGCCTGTTTTGGATGACTAATTATAAGAAAGTCGTCTGCATAGGCAAGGAGGATGTATCACTAACCAATAAAGCACACAAAAGAAATATTCTCAAGAATTTCAGAAACGGAAAATTAAAAAATACTGCTAGATAAAATTCCATCAACAAAATGATTGAAAATGAAATTTAATTTGAAGATAATAATTGCCATTCCAAACTTTAGAACAAAAACAACTGAAATTTAATCATCACTTTAAAGAAAATATAAAGAGCCTGACTTATAACTGTGAAATACACTATCGCTCCAGCGTGCCGGCGTCCAACGTCAGCCTCAACACGGAAATAATTTTCCCAAAATTAGCATTATTACACAAAAATTACATTGAAAATACACGAAAACTTTATTAAGATTACAGGCAACCATAACAGGCCTGAAAGAAGAGTGGTCTAATGGATTCTTGGCTCGTTTAAGAAGGGAAGTGAAGTTCCAGTACAAGAAGCTGTCAGGAACAAGGGCACATTAGGAAAGGCAACAGCAAATTGAAAAACAATGGCGGGCACTTTATTTATGAATGACAAGGACTTGTCCCTGAGTCAGGGAGTACGGATAGGCAAAAGCAAGCAATACTGAAAAGAACGTGTATACTACGTAGTTCACCTTCGAAAATGTTTCGGGGTTTGGTTAGGCCACGAGGCTGGCGTAACAGGAGGATGTGTATTTGCCGAGTTATCTAATTTAGCTGAATTAGTCGCCATGTCTGTGTCTTTCTTAATTTTAGCACAATCTAGCTTACTCTGTCGGCTAGATTGCAGACTTTTTTGTGAAAGCTTGTTGAGTTTTTTTTTTTTTAAATTTGAAACAAGTTCCCATGTAGTATATGATCGTTAGCCATCCATATTCGTAGCCGTAATTTGGCTTTATCTTACACTTTCCAGCTCAGGGTCACAGCCCAGATAGATTTTCTTCTCAGTACAAAAGGAAAAATTACTCTTTTTTTTACGATTAGTAGCTCAAAGAACATGTCAACTGTGCTGGTCTGATACACAACTGTGCATGGCACGGATATAAAATTTCTTTTGTGATTAGGGAAAACTGTCTATTATAATTCGTCTCAGTGACCATTCCTTGGTTTCGTTGTGGATATTTCAGAGAAAAAAAAAACAATTCATTGAGGACTTCTTACTGAACGAAAAATTGTAACTATACTCTACGCTAACTGGACTGGGTCCGAGCATAAAATTCCCGTTGACGCTAAAAAACTAAATGTATTAAAATTAATTTCAATGATTGTCAGCCTTGTTAAGAAATTTCCGGAAATAATTTTATTATCTGAAAATTTTGTACTCAACAAAAACATCTTGCAAACATAAGCGAATAAATATTTAAAAGACCTCAACTCCAAAACTAAGAGCAAAATGATTAATAATTAACCTATTTCTTAAGTATTTTATTCATTTCCTTATTCTGTTTATCAAGTTTCCAGCTAGCCTTTGACGCTTTGTCATCTAATCTGTCAATCAGTGTATTTTGCTGGTCCAATTCATCCTGAAGACCAATACCAAGCCCCTTTAATCTTGACAGCGCAGAACT
Source organism: Artemia sp. Qi Xiang Cuo (assembly GCF_049724085.1). Taxonomy (NCBI): domain Eukaryota; kingdom Metazoa; phylum Arthropoda; class Branchiopoda; order Anostraca; family Artemiidae; genus Artemia; species Artemia sp. Qi Xiang Cuo. The sequence continues at coordinate 73,777,302 of NC_142796.1, read as the reverse complement.
CATCTCACCTACAAAAATTCGTCAAATGTTACTAACCAAAATACCTGCAGGATGTGCGGGACGAATCCCTAAATTTTGGTCTGAGACCAAAAAAATTCCCATCCCATGCCGGGACAGTTGAAAAAGTAAGTCCCTTTTTTCGACGGAGCCCCAGTTTAAAAACACAAATATCCACATACTAGAAGCCTTTATTCCCTTGTGACAATCATTACATAGATCAAAGGATATAGAATTGATTAAGAATTCAGGTACAAAAATTGCCTAATTATTTTAAACTAACCTAGCTAATTAGCACACACTCATTAACGTAAAAATTTAAAGAAGATGAAGTCTATGGTGCTCTGTAACTTTGCGCTAAGAAGGGAAGAGCATATTAAGCACTAAATTTTGTGACATTTAAGGCTGAAGTTTAGGCAGCCCCTTAGTCTCTCTTGGAAACAATTCCAGGAGTCCATAATTTTATGTATTTTTCCCTTTGATCGTTTTTAACCTTTTTCTTTTCTCTCTTAATTCAAATGTGTTAAACCGTAACTGATAATTATAATCCAAATCGTAGTTTTGAGCTAAGCAATTAAAATTACTACTCTGATAAAGAGTCCTTTAAATTTGCCTTATATACATAGAGGTTCATTGAAAATGACTATAAAAAAATATTCTGTTGATTTTTTTTTCTTAACCAAGTGATAACCCAACTTGCCCGCCATACATATTTAAAGCTTAGAAAATCGGACAGATTCATAGATGCTTCAATCTGTTCAAAATCTATTAAATATTTTTTAGAGTATTTAGCACAGTGACAAGCAAAAGAACATCAACTTTTTAGCAAAAGGAAAAAACGAAATTAGCACTTATCCTGTTGATGATGAAGAAGAGAAACATGAATAATAATACGTCCATTCCCCAAAAACATCAGAAACCTACAAGTAGCGTACAAAATAAAAAGAAAAGGATACTTCTAAAAACACATCGACAGTAAATAGTATAACACAAAAAACTGGATAGTAAATAAAATAGGCAAAAGAGAACACAGTTAGGGACAGACTCTTGTACAAACTTTCAAACTTTTATAAAATATTAGTTCCATCATACTTTTTAATAATAAAAATGATGGGAGTCGATTTTGGCAAACACAAGAGAAACTGCATTATCGGATTTGAATAGACAGCCTCTGATCTTTCTTCTGGCAAAAAATGGAAAATTCCAAATTTTTGTAGATAGGAGCTTGAAACCTCAACAGTAGGGTTCTCTGATACGCTGAATATGATAATGTGAATTTCATTAAGGTTATATAACTTTTAGGAGGTCTTTCCCCCTTTTTTCGAAAATAAGCCAAATTTTCTCAGGCGCGTAACTTTTGATGGGTAAGATTAAACTTGATGAAACTTATATATTTGAAATCAGAATTAAAATCTGATTCTTTTGATGTATCTATTGGTATAAAAATTCCGTTTTTTAGAGTTTCGGTTACCATTGAGCCGGGTCGCTCCTTACTTACAGTTCGTTACCACGAACTGTTTGATACTACCAAGGTAAGTGAAGCTGCCCACCTGACCAATCTTTTCGTTATCCAACGTCACCTTTTCATCTTCACTTATTCCTAGTCTTAGTGACTTAGTCTTCTTAACATTAATTTTCAAACCTATTCTAGGAACTCTGAGCTCGCAAAACTTCTAAAAGTTCATTCATTTTGCTCCCACTTTCATCTAGGATATTTAAATCATCAGCATAATCTAAGTCCAGGAGAGTTTTCCCTCGCAATACCCAAAATACACAGGGCATCATTCTACATAATGAATGATTCTATAATAACAGGACAATTTGAGAAGTAACATGGTCGAAAAACGTGGCACATTACTTTGCTAGCGCACGGTCATTATCGACTGGCACGATCTTCATTGGCAACTATTTCCCCAACTAACAATAATATGATAAGCTAGAAAGTCCGTAGTAAATGCGATATACTTTATGAAACATGAAAAATTCAGCAAGGTGAATTCATTATTTGAACTCTAACATTATTGTCACACAAAATGTGTATGTGTAACGACCATATGCAAGGTGTATTTTCGTGCATGTTTTTGCAACAGGTTCATACCACTTATGTTAGGGATAACGGATTTGAATAGACAGCCTAGCGCTGAAGTCCTTCTATTCTGACAAAGTCGCTGTTTTGCTTCCAACAGAAGCCAAGGTTTTTCCTATTTGCAGCATTTGAATTATAATCAAAGGCAGCGCAATAGCGCTGCATAAGTAAAGAACGATGTTGGCACAATGTGTTATTATTTTTTTTCTTGGTTTTAGACCAGGGCACTTTAAATTGAATGAGTTCACACAGAAACGTCGGAATAGACTCTTTTAATTCACAACTGGGGCGGCTACTCCCAAGTTTAATTGCCGACAGTGATTTGCAGATAACTAACAACTCATCCACGTAACCCCTTTCCTCAAACACATCCAAAAACAGTTTTGAGACTGCCCATAGGTTCAGCGGAGTTGATTTCCAAATAGAAAATATGTTTTTGAGGAGAACACTCCCCCACAACCCTCAGGGCAAGGGTTTTACGTTATGCCCTGGGGGCATATAAGAACGATGTTGGCACAATGTATTACTTATTATTTTTTTTTCTTTAGACCAGGGAACTTCGTATCGAAGGATTTGTCGTAGAAACTTCGAAAAGGGATCATTCAATTGGAAGTTGGAGTGGCTAGTGCCCTTTTTAATAGTCAAAAGTGATTGGAAGGCAACTACCACCCCTGCCACGCCCACCATTTCCCGGTCTGGGGGGGGCAGCTGCCCCCCCCCCTCTAGACCTTCAAATTTACATTAGATATGGCTGAAAAAGCAGATAGTTGGAAAAGCAGTTGATAAAAGGCCCTCCATCACACTTTCGACTCTCCCCCCCCCTAGACAATATGCTGACTACGCCCATGACCCCAAGAGCGACTGAGGGTATAATGTTTAAACTTTTGGGGCTACTTCCGCTCTTAAGATTTAACCAAATCAAAATAGCGTAATTGTATCCAAGCTATCAAAGAAAGTAAACAGAATTTTTTGCGAATGGTATCAAGTTTTCAATTTCAGGTCATCTAGAGGAGGTATGAAACTAAGTTAAACACTACTAAACTAAATTTGTGTCCAAATTTTTAAAACGGTGCATGTTGTTAAAAACTGCTGAATATTTTTCTCCAGTATACAAATAGCAGGCCAAACTATAAAGTCTTAAAAAAACAAAAAGATCTAAAGTATTATTTTCTTTTTCCCTGAAAAGACTATGTCAATATAAAACGAACAGAAATTAATTACAAAACTTTCCACAAAATAAGTTTTTAAATAAAATTGAAGAGCAACATTTAGTCGAGAATGCGCAATCATTCAATAAAACAATCTACCCAGCATAAAACTACAACAACTCAGTATCAATTATTAAATGAAATTAAAAGCTATTTGAAGGTACGATGATTAACCGAATTAAACTCAAAAAGAGCGAAAACTACTATAGGTAGGGCTCAAAACCTCTTTACCTTCCAAAGGCCAGAATATAATTTGCACTTTACTGAAAAAAATATAAATGAATGTGCATTGTCAGTTCAATATACGTATACTGATATTTAGTAATCAAAATGTTAATGTTATTTGATTTATTAAAGTTATAAAAGTAAAAACTCATAAGGAAGAAAAACCAGAAGATCAAGTGACAATATCAGTGAGGGATCCCACCTTGCTACAACTCTGTTTTAATTGAAATGAACGTTACATGTTAGAAAACCTAGTCATTCATTAAATAAATTCCTCTTTTTTCGCCTTTGCTTCGTTTTAATAATCTTCAATTATACAGGATGAAATGCCATTATATAGGAAAACTTATCGCAAAGTATAACGCTTGCATTTTTTGACTGTGCAGTTTGAATAATTTCTTTGAAAAAAAGTAGATTTTAACATTATCACCTTTGAAACAAACAATATAAATTTTTTGGAAAAGAAAATACTAATTATAATAACATCTACTAATTATTTTTAACAAAGCAATGATTTTGAGCAGTTTTTTCTACTGTAAACAGATCCCAAAAATGGCATCCTTCAGCAAAAATACTTGCTGGCAAAGCAATGCGCTATAACTAGGCTACTCAATGGTTCCCTGGTACCAGCTTCTGAAGCTTCTTAGTACAAGCTTCTTGGTACCAGTTTCGCACACCCTTCTAGTTTACCTACCCCATATTTCCCTAGCTGCCCATTTAGCGCCTTTTTGACTTATTTATTAGCTTTCCATTAGCAGCCAATTCAGAAATTGAGTTTCATTACGTTGTTTGTGTTAATAAATAAATACCTTTCCATCAATGCTTTCTATCTTTACCTTTCAAAAGAAGCTTACAATGGAACTAGAACAAGCTTGCAATCCAAATGAGTTTACTCTTTACTTTTTTTGGGTTGACTTTTTATAGTATAGTAAAGGTAAAGAATGCGGCACTGGACTTTACAATCCTTACCAGCGGTGCTGATTTCCGCTTCATGGCCCTTCAGCCAGGAAGTGCAAAAGGGGGTTAAGTGTTTTCACACACCCTTCTAGTTTACTTTCTCCTTATATTTCTCCAGCTGCCCATTTAGCGCTGGGTCGACTCTGGCTGATGCTACAGAGTCACACCACTGACCCCGTTAAAAACCAAATAATTAGCGACACAAAGACTCGAACTCCTGTCCTCACGGAACAAGAATTTTAACCTAGTATTCTAACCACTCGGCTAGGATGGAAAAAAAGATCTCCAACATGAATGCAGGAATAGAAACAAAAACAAGAGATAAAGTGAAATCAAAAGAAACAGAAAATTTACCGAGATTGTTTTCGAGTTGTTCATCAACAGAGCTTGGTGAATCAAAAGTTTGGCTTCTTGACTCCAGCAATTCGTTGCGCCGCAGAACTAAAAATACAAGAAAAACTTTACAAGAAAAAGCCAAGCCAACTGGCATTGTGGGAGGGAGAGGGGTATTCTTTGAGGAGGTATCGCTATTTAACTTAGGTTAATTGTCAGCCTAAAAACCAATGTCACTTGATTAAAGATCATCTCACAATGGACTTAGATTGACTTCTGAGAAAAAATTTATAGAGCTCAATGGCAAAGGAAGTCTTTTTTGTCATTTTTGCTGCTATCCTTACTTATGGAAAATATTTTGCATGTGAGAAAATAAGAGTCGATCAAGTACTCTGAAAGCACACTCTCAAATGAAAAATAACAGTAAAACTTAAAAAGATTGAATTATTAATGAAACATTATTTTTTTACTATTCAACAACGAAAGTCCGGCAGACCCGAATCAACTGTTCAGAGGCCAATTTGACGACGTCCATAAACTAATAGCAAATAAAGCTTAAAAACAGATTTATTAAGCATTGAAGTAGTAACTAAGCATCTCATAGGAAAAAAGTTCAAGTTTTTTGGTGTTGAACTATGTTCCTGAGCAAGGAGAACGTTTTTCAGACGCGAACAGACTTAGTCATATTGGTCTCTGGAAGAATTATTGAAGTTTAATGACAAAAAAAGGCAACTGGAATTAAATCATTTTTAAAGAATATACTTAAGAGATCACAAAAATAGGATTCAGTCAATGAGTTAGGTTGTAAAACATCCAAACATAGGACTTAATATGATTAAACCCTGACAGCCACGAATTTCATAAGGTGGGGGTATAAAACCCTCTATTACGTGGGCGAGTTGACATACGAAAAAAACTGACAAAATATAAAATACTTAAAAACTGACAAACTATACATTTAAAAATGATTCTGTTTAAAAGAAAAAAAAACTGTGAAAATTTACTGCATAGCAGACTAATGAAACTAGATTGATTGTTTAAAACATAATGATGTTCATTCCTGAAAGTTTAAGCAATTTTGTATTTTCAAATTTTATGGTCTTTTGACTTGGACTTGATTACCCATTTTAATTTATGTTAGTCTTAGGTAGAAAGATACATATATTTATTCAAAGATCAATTCAACTATAAAAGCCAATACACCATCATATACCCCCTTCCCTCGCAAGGCTCCATGGGAATGCAGGGAGAAATGGCGGGCTAATCATCCATAGTAGTACCTGTAATTTTTTAATTTGATATGATTTTTCGTTTTAATTCCTGTTCGTTTTAGGCTTCACTTGTTCAGTCATAAAAATTTCTGCTAGATTTAAGTTTTAACATGGCTATTTGCTTTTCTTTGATTTTTTTTTGGGGGGGGGGACGCTTTTTTGTTAATCCTATATAGTGTTAGCAGAGCTTAATCATTTATTATTTTCTATCTAAAACAAGAAACAGAAATCTACAGCGGTTAAACCGATTAACAAAGAAAACGACAAAAAAAACAAAAACAACATAAATATGGCCAATATTTTTATTTCGCTCCTTTTTATGACAGAAATACAGTGTGGTCTCAAAAGTTATCATTTGTCCTTACATCAATTTTACCTGAAATATTCAAGTGTGTTCAATTACTACTACTACTACTACTAGCTCCTCAATGCAGTACCCAGCCGCCTGAGGCCCACAGAGCTACGCAGGGTCCTCTTCCAGCCCAAATTATTCAAAGCCTACCTCTTTAAATCCTCCCAGTAAGATCTAATTTACTTCAAATCTTTCTTTATGATATCCTCCCACCCCAACCGTGGACGACCTGCTTTCCGTTTCACCCTAGACGGTTGGCCGAAAAGGACAATCTTTGGCAATCTGTCATCCTTCATCCACGGAACGTGCCCTAGCCATCTCAACCTTTCTCTAATTATAACTATAGAAAGCGGGAATGAACCACACTTTCCGTACAGCCTATTGTTTGAAATACGGTCAGTCAGCTGGGTACCCAGAACAATCCGTAGGCAATTTTTCAGGAAAACATCTATCAAATCTTCATCCGCTTTTCGGAGCGCCCATACTTCAGAGCCATATTTGACCACTGTCACCACTGTAGCTTCTAATATTCTAATCTTGGTTTGCAGACTTGCTTCCTATTCTCCCAAACCTTTTTTGAACTGTCAAAAAACATCCTGAGCCTTGGCTATTCTACTTTTAACATCTTCACTGCTCTCGCCGTCTTTACTAATAATTAAATAAAAAAACAAGTTTTTTTTTACTGAAAGTAAGGAACGACGTTAAAACTTAAAACGAACAGAAATTATTCCGTATATAAAAGGGGCTGTGCCCTCCTCAACGCCGCGCTCGTTACGCTTAAGTTTTTTTTTGTTTAAAAAAAAATAGTTGTGAGAGTCAAACTTTAGCGTAAAGAGCGAGGCGTTGAGGAGGGCACAGCCCCTTTCATATACGGAATCATTTCTGTTCGTTTTAAGTTTTAACGTCCTTCCTTACTTTCAGTTATAAAACTTGTTTTTTATTTAATTTTTGAACGTTTTTGAAGTAAATCAGGTTTTGATTTTGGCTCACCGTACATGAATAATTTAAACAAAATTTGCGTATTAATTTTACTTTTTTTGGTTAAATGGCTTTCTCGAAACTTGTTTAATTTTATTTACGAACGTTTTTATTAGTAATAAATAAACGTAACTTAAGAATTAATTTACGTAACGAACTTCTATATTCATTGATTTTTAATACGTATATTAGGGGGGTCGCCCCCTAGTCAATACTCAATACCTCTTTAAGCTAAAGTTCGAATTTTGTTCCAATTCTTTAAAAATGACCCCTTAATCACTAAGGCCGTTAATTAGAATAAATAGCTCTTATGAAAGTACTAAAAATCTTTGGCTTAAGGAGCGGGGTATTGACTAGGGGGTGAACCCAATCATATACGTAATATTTTCTGTTCGTTTTAAGTTTTGATGTTGCTCCTTACTTTCATTTGAAAAACTTGTTTTTTTTTTTATTTAATTTCTGATCTTTTTCTTTAATAATTCTGGGAAACCCGGCACCCCCTTCATAACAATGTCCCTTCCCCCATGAAAACTTCCTTCATGGAAAGATCCTCCCATATAACCCCCCCCCTACCAGAAAAAATCCCCCCTGAAAACGTCTGTATACTTCCCAATAACCAACTCAATATGTTAACATTGGGTAAAGTTCATAACTTTCAGCCCTCCCCCCGGGGACTTCGGGGGTTTAAGTCATCCTAAAAGACATAGTTATCATATTTTCGACCATGCTGAACAAAATGGCTATCTCAAAATTTTGATCGGTTGACTTTGGGAAAAAAATGAGCGTGGGAGGGAGCCTAGTTGCCCTCCATTTTTTTGGTCACTTAAAAAGTGAACTAGAATTTTTAATTTCCGTTCCAATGAGCTCTCCCACGATATTCTAGGACCACTGAGTCGATACGATCACCCCTGGGAAAAAAAAATAATAAAAAACAAATAAACACGCATCCGTTGTCTTTCTTCTGGTAAAACAAATGAAATTCCCCGTTTTTGTAGATGGGAGCGTAAAACCTCAGCATTAGGGATCTCTAATACGCTGAATATAATAATGTGATCTTTATTAAGGCTCTATAGCTCTTAAGGGGTCTTTCTCCCTTTTTCTAAAATCAGCCAAATTTTCTCAGGCGCATAACGTTTGATGGGTAAGACTAAACTTGATGAAACTTATATATTTGAAATAAGAATTAAAATCTGATTCTTTTGATATATATATTGGTATAAAAATTCCGTTTTTTAGAGTTTAGGTTACCATTGAGCCGGGTCGCTCCTTACTTACAGTTCGTTACCACGAACTGTTTGATACCATCAAAGTAAGTGAAACTGTCCACCTGACCAATCTTTTCGTTATCCAACGTCACCTTTTCATCTTCACTTATTCCTAGTCTTAGTGACTTAGTCTTCTTAACATTAATTTTCAAACCTATTCTAGGAACTCTGAGCTCGCAAAACTTCTAAAAGTTCATTCATTTTGCTCCCACTTTCATCTAGGATATTTAAATCATCAGCATAATCTAAGTCCAGGAGAGTTTTCCCTCCTCATGGTCTCCCATTGCCTTCCCTGTGCTCTTTAAGACAAAATCCATCAAATGATCCATATAAAGGGGGATAGAACACAACCCTATTTAACTCCTGATTTAATACAAAACCAGCTGCTAACCTCAGTTCCTACCTAAACCGCAGCATTGTTATTCTCGTACATAGCATTAATCACTTTAATTATTTGTCTGGTATACCATATAAGGATAAAACCTTCGCTAAAGCTCTTCGATCAACAGAATTGAACGCTTGCTCATAATCTATGAAACTGAAGACCAAAGGTTTTTGCTAACTTAGGCACTTCTCCATCATTAACCTAGGAGTGAAAATTTGGTCGACACATCCTCTACCCTTTCTAAAACCGCACTGTTCTTCTCTTAAAACTTTGCTAAAAGCATCATAATACTAAGTAGTCACCTACAGTAAAAAGTAGGTGATTACTAAGTAATCACCTACAGAGACCAGACTAGTGCCTAGATAATCGCCACGCTCACTCTTATCACCTTTCTTATACAGTGGTCTAATTAAGGTTTTCTAAAAATCGCTAGGTACTTCTTCTTTTTCAAAAATAATAATCATAATCTTCAGTCGCTAATTTCTAACCTCAGAGCCGCCATATTTAAGAAACTCGTTTACCACCCTATCAGCACCTGGAGCCTTATAATTTTTTAACCCTCTTAGTACTGTCGCTAATTCCTCCTCACAAAACAAATCTTCCTTCACATCCAAGGTATCACAAACTTTTTCATTTTCCTCTATATATTTTCCTGCAACTCTATCTCGGTTAAGCAAAGTCTAAAAATTTTCTGCCCATCTCTCTTTAATGCTTTCTTTATCACTAATCGTGGCCCCATTCCTAGCCTTAGGTGGGCCAAGTCCGGATTGACTACACCTCTCAATTTATTAACATGCCAGTACAATATTTTACTATTATACTGTGTAGCTGCATCTTCCAGATCCTCGGCAATTTTATCCATGACCTCCACTTCCCACCTCCTAAGTTCATATTTTAATGCTTTCTCCACTTTCTTTACATTCCTTTCGTTTTCCTTTCTTTTAAGCAACTTTAAAATGGGATTCTTGCTAAAATCACATAGTAAAGGAGGTAACGGATGCAGTATTACACTTTATAGCCTAAACCGGCGGCACTGATCTCCGTTTCATGGCCCTTCACAAAATCGCATAATACTTCATAATGGTTAATATTTTTAGATGAAAAGAGAAGAAATCGAATGAATTTTAACTTCAAGAAGAGATGGCACCTCTAAGCAAAAGTGTCAAAGTTATATGTCCCATATGCCCAATACCAAGTGAACTTTAACTTGTTTAACTAACCAAACCATGACTCTATAAAGACCAAAAATATCTTTTTTGTTTTCGCGTTTGTCCCAGCCTCATATCTTTTTTGGTCAGTCAGGGGCAATACTTTTCAGTCAGGGGCAATTTTTCAGTCAGGGGCAATAAAGATAAACATCCTTCGAGTATTGTTGGACTGACTTGAATTTGAGACAATGCTCAAAATGTTTTTATTCTGGCATCTTAACTATCAAACGCTTGAGTGTCATTTTATTTTACTATAGGGGTTTTAATGATAATTAACGAATCCATCCTAACTAGAAAAGCGATGCCTTACTCATAAATAATTAAAAATTCCATCTGTTTCTATCAATTTGTTGGCAAGTCGTATAAGAGTCTAAACATTGAGTTTTACACAACTGCTGAACTTTTGCTTGAAGGAATCAGAAAATTAATATTGGACAGCACCGTCAGGTAAACGGTTCCAATTGGATACGGAGTGTCGAGTAAACTTTTTTTCGGTTTTTTTTCCTATACTTTTTGGAATTAAAAAAAAATCAAATTAACCCGTGCTTAGTCTACATCCTTGTCCTGTTATTTTGATAGGGAATACGGAGAAAAAGCTTTATTTTGATAGGAAATACGGAGAAAAAGCTTCCCAGGATTGAGGATAATGGGGATTGTAGAAAACATTCATAGATGCCACATCAAGCCTTCCTTTAAAGGTAGCAATCTGTTTTGATGATGCCGCACTTTGCCCAAACTAACTCTATTCTAAAGGTTTGACTTTATTTAAAAAAAAACAAAGTATTGACTTTATATAAAGATAGTTTAGCTTAGAGTTTACTCAAATTCAAGAAGTACGCACCATTTTGAAAAGCCCATGCTATTGTAAAAAATTGCTATTGTAAATGCAATTATAAATATTTACAATTTATATAAAAACATTTTGCAGTTTTTGTGAAACTGCCAAAAAACTTGGCATATCGCTAAGAAATGATAGGAAAAACTTGGTATTTTGGTGGTGGGTAGGACAACAATAAAGTCCCGAACGAAAAGTTTGCATGCCAGTAGTTGGTAGAATACCTTGTATTAAAGTCTTACTGGAACAACAGAGGAGTAAAAATTATCTAGCAGATTAGGAAATGGACAAACCTGGATGATCTCTAGAGTCTCTATTGCTGTCAATTTCTAGTGGCTGGAAGCTAGTTCTTAAAGATGAGGTACTTTGGCTGCTTTTAATTTCAACGGTAGGATTGCCTGCATCAATTGGTTTTCGAAAATAATTTCTTATACTACTGAACGTACTCTGAAAGAACAAGTCGTTGAAACTTTAAAACTCCACATCCAAACTTACCACACTGGGGTATTGCGGACCCATGAGGAGGAGGGCCAATTTTCTATGGGTAGCAGCGAAACGTGTAAATCCAAATTTTGTAGTTGCATGTATTGCTAGCACTAGTTTTCGTTTTTAAGAGTTCTTAAAAACGAAAATGCATCGGGGGAGAAAGGATTACTTTTGTAGATTTATGGCACACTCATGGGGAAGCTTGGAAATACGCTACTTTAGGTAATACACTGCCTACCCTAAACGCTTTAACTTCAAACCAGCTTCGCAAGTTTTCGGGGAATAATCTGCAGATGCTTTTAGTACCTCTGAACACTGTGCAAAACCTTCCTGCAAAGGCGCCAATAAAGGGGGGGAGTACGATTTCTCTTGTAACTGCATTAGAAAAATTTAAAAAACCCATACTCACTAGCCCACATTTTCGTGAATTGCACACCCTGCCTACCTAGGAAAAGATCTAGATTAAACCCCCCCCCCACCCGCCCTACTCTCTTTTCTCCTAAATTTAGACAGTTATTCTATAAATGTGAATTGTAAGATATTTGATGGCTAAAACAAGACATAATTGATTGAGCTTTCCCCCCCCCCCCGGGAGGTACAGCCCCGAAACTATGTTAACTGTGCTAAAATTCCTGTCTGATTTGGTCAACTTTTCTATATTGTGTTTTTCTTCTTTTTATGTAAACTCCTTGACTCACTAAAAAGTATTCTCATTTCTGTTCCCTTTTTTTTATTTTCTTTTTCAATACTGCAAATTTCATTCCTTTACTATCTTTTTTTTTTATAAAGTAGTAAAACAAAACAAATTCAGTCAAAACAATTTCAAGAAATGGGTTATAGAGATTTTGCAACGAAGTATAGATAAGCCTCAGACAGGAAAGCGCCAAGCGTCAACAGGAAATTTTCCAGTGAGGTGGGGGGAGGGGGAAAACTCCACCAGCAGTTTTGTTTCTACCAAGATTTAAGGGGATTTATTTCTCAGTTTTCCTATTTTAATATTTTTTAAATGTCTCCTTTACTCCACAATAGGGGGCCTTCAATTCTCCTGCCGTCTCTCTGGCGGTACCCTGATTTCCTGAACGGTCTGAAACACAGAACCAAGTCCCAGGAAAGTAGACACTGATGCTAAAAAAAAAAAAAAAAATTTGGATTGGTAGCAATAACCCTCTCAAAATCGCGGCCCAAAAAGGGCAATCTTTTTTTAATTGGCTTAAAACTTTCAAGAATCGTTCCCTTTGCTAAAGTGACCATACATTTTATTTGGAAGGGGGAAGGTGTTTGGGGACCGGAAATGGGCCAGTAACATTTTACCTTCTGATCACTCAGAAAGCAAGTCTCGGGCATGGTTTCTCAAAAATAGGGCCTGAAAAGGGAATTTTTTTCTGGTCAGATCAAAACTTATACCCGTAAGTTCTTGGGCCAAGAAGAGAACAATATACAAAAAAAGAAACAAAAATACTGGTTTCTGCGAAATAGGGCCAGAAACCGTGCTTTCTTTTCAAACGACTTCAAAATTACACTAACAAGTTCTTGAGCCAAGGGATCTTAATTACTTCAAAAAACAGACTGAGGTTACAGGTCCCCCAAAATGGGTAAAAGACATTTTTTTTTTTGGATTGGCAAGACACTTATATATGTGATTCCTTGTGCCAAAATGATCCAAATTCACAAAAGAAAACATATTTTTCACCTGAGAATTGGGCCCATAAAATGATCAACAAACACTTCTTTATTTGAATAGAATGGACGTCAAACTTGCAAGTCCCGGGTATAGCGGATACTAATGTCAAAGACAAATTTGAGTCCATTGCCTCCCCCCCTCCCCAAACAGGGTCTTAAATAACTTAGTCTTTGGCAAAGGGCCAAGAACTTGTGCTAAGCTAACCACCCATTTTTGTTGCTACGGGGGAGGGTGTAAGAGCCTAAAGTCGCTGGGTAAAGAGAAGCTTAACGTAAAAATAAATTGTTGGGCCTATTGGGGTCCAAAAACGGCCAAAAAAAGCTTTTTTTTACAACCGCAGATTGGAAAACCAGAGATGGGTATTTCCCAATCGGCTTTAAAGTTAAATGTAGACACAGCCAAGAGAACCTTAATGAAAACGGAAATTTTTGAAAAAAGTAGGTTGTATCGGTTCATTCCGTTGCAAAATAGGTGCAATGTCTTCTGTGTCGCTCCTACAATCTATCACTTGACAAACTATATCGCCTGGATGTGCAAATGTGACTTGTTCCTGAAATAGGCTCTTGATTAGCTGTACCTAAATGAAAGCATAAAATTTTATATCAGTGCAAAAATAGTACAAGTTCAAGCTGTTGTAATTTAAATTTACCAATAACTGAACTTAATCCTGACTCACAGTCTCAATTATTAATTGTTAGAAAAAAATAAAGTAAATACTTGTGATTGAATTTTAAAGAAAGCAATTCAAAGAGAGAAAAACTTAATTTATAAATACAAAAATTTTAAATTAATTTTGTCTGTATCGATTCGTGACACCCCAAAATGGACCTTAAATTTGTTGTGTCTTGGATAAACCTGAAACTTCCGGCGCATTTAGACAGGACCGGGTAGCCGTCAATGAAGACAAACATTCTGAACTTTGTTTGTGTTGATATGTAACTCCTGGAACTGGGCCAACAAATTTAGTTTTCTCTGATTGGCTTAAACTTACAAGGCACGAAGACAGAGACAAGGGGTCTCAATGAAGACAAAAACACTTGGCACTAATTTGTTGCATTGATTTGTGACGCTGGGAATAGGCTAAACTTTGTTTTGTCTGAGACCTGCTTGCAACTTACTGGGTTTACAGTAAGTTGTAAGTAAGTAGGTGAAACGAACCTATGAGGAAAAATATTGAAAAAAAAACACTTATAAAATACTACTTACAAAAAATACTACTTACAGTGAGTAAGTAGGTGAAACGAACCTATGAGGAAAAATATTGAAAAAAATCACTACTTACAAAAAATACTACTTACAGTGAGTAAATAGGTGAAACGAACCTATGAGGAAAAATATTGAAAAAATCCCTAATTACTACTTACAAAAATACTACTCACTAAAATTACTACTTACAAAAAATACTACTTACAGTAAGTAAGTAGGTGAAACGAACCTATGAGGAAAAATATTGAAAAAAATCACTACTTACTACTTACAAAAATACTACTTACTAAAATTACTGCTTACAAAAAATACTACTTACAGTAAGTAAGTAGGTGAAACGAACCTATGAGGAAAAATATTGAAAAAAATCACTACTTACTACTTAGAAAAATACTACTTACTAACATGGGCGTAGGGAGGGGGAGGGGCAGCTGCCCACCCCCTAGACCTTCAAATTTACATTAGATATGGCTGAAAAAGCAGATGGTTGGTAAAGCAGTTGATAAAAGGCCCTCCATCACACTATCGACTGCCCCCCCCCTAGACAATATGCTGCCTACGCCCATGCTTACTAATATTACTAATTACAAAAAATACTACTTACAGTAAGTAAGCAGGTGAAACGAACCTATGAGGAAAAATATTGAAAAAAAAAATCAACTTCATCGATTCTTGACAATCCAAAATAGGTCAAGAATCGGCCTACTTTGGGACTTCCGAACTTCCAGGGTATTTAGATGGAATTTTCAGGGTTATCTGGACCAAGAGGACTTTAATGAGGACAACACAATTTGGAAAATAAATCTGGCTGTATCGACTCTTAGCACAGACAATTCGATTTTGTTTCGCTGATCGGCTTGAAAATATTCCGACACGTAGACAGGGCTAAAGAAACCTCCATTTAGAAAAAAGAAATTTCGTTTCTTTTTTCCTCCTCTATCCCCAAACTATCTCTCTCTCTCTCTCTCTCTCTCTCTCTCTCTCTCTCTCTCTCTCTCTCTCTCTCTCTCTCTCTCTCTCTCTCTCTCTCTCTCTCTCTCTCTCTCTCTCTCTCTCTCTCTCTCTCAAAAGTTCAAAATAAGACTCGAGTGTCATTTATCCTCTACTGAAAACCAAATTCATTTTAGATAGCGTGGTTTCAGCAGCAAAAATGAAAAATCACAATCATAATCAAGATTACAAAAATGGAAAACATATTCTCAAAATAATTACATTTGTGAATTTCCCATTTAATTTTACTTTTTGAATAGGACACTTTTTAACAAAGCTTTTCCTTTTGATTCTACTTCATACGAACAAATAGAAAATCAAGATAGTTCTTTTAAGATATTAATTAAAAAACTTTCCAAAAAATAAGTTTTTAAAAGAAAAGTAAAAGCCATTTTAAAGTAAAGCTCAACAGATACAAATACCTGTTAAAATCCAAACTCAAAACGACCAGAAAATACTATTAAAGAATAAATGAAACCCAAAACGAACAGAAATTAAATAAACAATCATACGAAAAAACATACAACAAGTAATAATATAAAGGAATAAATAGATCTTAAAGCGAGTAATGCTTAGATTGAATATGAAAATCAAAATTAAAACGAAAAAAAAATATTGGCGCTTTACTGAAAACCAATTTTATTACAAGTATTTTCTTTTGTACTTAATATTGAATATAAACATTAAAATTATAGAAAAATTTTGAACTGATGAGCTTTCAGCAATTAACATCATTATACATCAAATATTTAGTTTAATTTATTAGTTCTTTCTAAAGTTGTTCAAGACGAATATAGTTTCACTACAAACAAGATTTTGGATACTGTTCCCTTCCTTAACTGTAAATCTAACAGTTCGTGGTAACGAACTGTAAGTAAGGAGCGACCCGGCTCATTGGTAATCGAAACTCTAAAAAACGGAATTTTGATACCAATAGGTACCAATAGATACATCAATAGAATCAGATTTTAATGCTGATTTCAAATATATAAGTTTCATCAAGTTTAGTCTTACCCATCAAAAGTTACGCGCCTGAGAAAATTTGTCTGATTTTAGAAAAAAAGGGGAAAGACCCCCCTAAAAGTTATAGAACCTTAATGAAAATCACACCATCATATTCAGCGTATCAGAGAACCCTACTGTAGAGGTTTTAAGCACCTATTAACAAAAATTTGGAATTTTGCATTTTTTGCCAGAAGAAAGATCACGGATGCGTGTTTATTTGTTGTTGTTTTTTTCGCCAGAGGTGATCGTATCGACCCAGTGGTCCTAAAATATCGTGGGAGGGCTCATTGGAACGGAAATTAGAAGTTCTAGTGCCCTTTTAAGTGACCAAAAAAATGGAGCGCAACTAAGCCCCCTCCCACGCTCATTTTTTTCCCAAAGTCACCCAATCAAAATTTTGAGGTGGGCATTTTGTTCAGGATGGTCAAAAATATGATAACTATGTCTTTTAGGATGACTTAATCCCCCGAAGTCCCCGGGGGGAGGGCTGAAAATTATGAACTTTACCCAATGTTAACATATAGAATTGGTTATTGGGAACTATACAGATGTTTCCAGGGGGGATTTTTTCTGGTAGGTGGGTCAGGAGTTATGTGGGAGGATCTTTCCATGAGGGAAGTTTTAATGGGGGAAGGGATATTACTATGAACGGGGCGCCGGATTTCCCAGCATTATTAAGGAAAAATATCAGAAATTAAATTAAAAAAACAAGTTTTTCAACTGAAAGTAAGGAGCAACATCAAAACTTAAAACGAACAGAAAATATTACGTATATGATTGGGTTCACCCCCTAGTCAACACCTCGCTCCTTAAGCCAAAGATTTTTTAGTACTTTCATAAGAGCTATTTATTCTAATTAACGGCCTTTGTGACTAAGGGGTCATTTTTAAAGAATTGGAACAAAATTCGAACTTTAGCTTCAAGATTAAGGTATTAACTAGGGGGGCAAACCCACTAATATACGTATTAAAAATATACCAATATAGACGTTCGTTAAGTATGTTAATTCGTAAGTTACGTATATTTATTACTAATAAAAATGTTCGTAAATAAAATTAAATAAGTTTCGAGAAAGCCATTTAACCAAATAACAGTAAAATTAATATGAAATTTTTTTAATTATTCATGTATGGTGAGCCAAAATCAAAACCTGCATTAATTGAAAAACGTTCAAAAATTAAATAAAAAAAACAAGTTTTTTTAACTGAAAGTAAGAAACGATGTTAAAACTTGAAACGAACCGAAATTATTCCGTATATGAAAGGGTCTGTCCCCTCCTCAACGCCTCGCTCTTTACACTAAAGTTTGAATTTCTCACAACTCTTTTTTTTAACAATAAAAACTTTAGCGTAAAGAGCGAGGCGTTGAGGAGGGGGCAGCCCATTTCATATGCGGAATAATTTCTATTCGTTTTAGGTTTTAACGTCGTTCCTTACTTTCAGTTAAAAAAACGTTTGTTTTATTACTCAATAAAAACCAAAAGCCTACTGCGTCATTGGCGCCTCACTGAAAAACGTATTATATTACAAATATTTTATTTTCCAGTTCTTACAGCATTGAAAATAAAAATAAAATAAAATAAGAGTGAAAAAAAATAGAGAAAAAATAGAGAAAAAAAATTAAAATAGAGTGAAAAAATTCTTCAACTGATGGATCTTTAAAAAACTAATATCATTATAAATCAAATATTCAATTTGATGTTGTTTATACTTTCCAAGACTCTTCAAGACGAATAGTTTTCAGTAAAGTGCCAATGACGCAGTAGGTTTTGGACTTTTACAGTGAGAAAAGGAGGCGATACCCAAACTCTTGTTTGTAATGATTTTTGTTCGTTTCAAGCTTGATTTGCATATTCAATTAAAGTTTAACTCGTTTTAAGATTTATTGATTCATTTACATTAGTATTTATAGTATGTTTGTTTGCATTGATTGTTTATTTAATTTCTGTTCGTTTTAAGTTGCGGTAATACTTCAACAGCAAAATATTTTTTTTTCGTTTTAAGCTTGATTTTCATATTTAATCCAAGCATTACTCGCTTTAGGATCAATTTATTCATTTACATTATTACTTGTTGTATGTTTTTTCCTATGATTGTCTATTTAATTTCTGTTCGTTTTGGGTTTCATTTATTCTTTAAAAATAATTTCTGGTCGTTTTGAGTTTGAATTTTAACAGGTATTTGTATCTGTTGAGCTTAAGCCTTTACTTTTCTTTGAAAAACTTATTTTTCGGAAATTTTTTTTAAATTAATTTTTGTTTGTTTTTGATTGCAAAAAGTTTCAAGTTTTTAAAAATTCTTCATTTCAAAATCAAACTTTAAAGAAAAATAATCAAAGTATCAAAACTGGTATCAAAGTAACAATATCAAAGTGAAAAAAGTTTGCCCCCTTTGACATGAGCCCCCTTTGAAGTTTATACGACAACCCCTTGTATATGAAGTGCGCCTGGGAAAAATAAATGGAGTGTGGGAGGAGGCTAGATGCCCTCCTATCACATTTGACTCTTAAAAAGTGAATTACAACTTTCAATTTCCAATCAAATGAGCCCTCTATGAAGTTTATACGAGCATCCCTTCCATAACAACCATATATACCCCCAGGGCATAACTTACAACGCCTACCCTTGGGCCCTGGGGGGCTGTGTCAACACCGGAGTTTTGTTATCTGAACTTTGAACTATTTTTAACAAAATGTCTATCTCAAAATTTTTATCTGAATCATTTAGGGCGTGGAGGGGGGGGCTATTTGTCCTCCAATCTTTTTTGACTCTTAAAACGTGAACGAGAACTTTCAATTTCCAATCAAATAAACCCTCTCCAAAGTTTATACAAGCATCCCTTCCATAAAAACGATATATGATCCCAGAGCATTACTTACAACGCCTGCCTCCGGGCCATGGGGGGTTGAATTGACACAGGAACTTTTCTTATCTTAACTGTGAATGATTTTTTATGAAAGGGCTATTTTAGAAATTTTATCGGATAGGCTGGGGGAAAAAAGGGTATGTGGGGGGGGGAGGGCTAGTTGCCCTCGCATATGTTTTGACTTTTAAAAAGTGAACTAGAACTTTCAATTTCCCATCAAATGAGCCCTCTCTGAAGTTTATACGAGCATCCCTTTCATAAGGACCATACACGCCCCCAGGACAACACTAACAACGCCTATCCCCTGGGCCCTGGGGGGGGTTGTGTTGACACCCGAGTTTTTTTTATCTAATTTTTGAAATTTTTTTAAAAAACTGGCTATCTAAAAATTTGTTGCGGATGGGTCTGAGAAAAAAAGGGCATGGGGGGGGGGCTAGTTGCCCTTACATCTCTTGACTCTTAAAAAGTGAACTAGAACTTTCAATTTCCAATCATATGTGCCCTCTATGAAGTTTATACAAGCATCCCTTTCATAAGAACCATTCATGCCCTTAGGGCATAACTTAGAATGCCTTCTCCCAGGCCCTAGGGGGTTGTATTGACAACGGAGTTTTTCTTACCCGACCTTTGAATTATTTTTTTTAAGTCTATCTAAACGTTTTCATCAGATGGGTTTGGAAAAAGAAGGCGTGGGGGGGCTAGTTGCTTTCGGATCTCTTTTGACTATTAAAAAGTGAACTCGAACTTTCAATTTCCAATCAAATGAGCCCTCTCTGAAGTTTATACTAGTATCCCTTTCATAAGAGCCAAATATGCCCCAGGGCATAACTTACAACACCTGCCCTCGTGCCCTGGAGGGTTGTGTCGACACCTGAGTTTTTGTTATCTGACTTTTGAACAATTTTTAACTTATGGCTATCTCAAAATTTTTATCGGATGCATTCGGGAAAAAAGGGGCGTTGGGGGGAAGGGGCTAGTTGCCCTACCATCTCTTTTGACTCTCAAAAACTGAACTAGAACTTTCAACTTTCAATCAAATGAGCCCTCTGAAATTTTTACGAGCATCCCTTCCATAAGAACCATATATTCCCCCAGGGCATAACTTAAAACGCCTGCATTTGGGCCCTGAGAAACTGTGTCGACCCTGGAATTTTCGTTATATGGTCTTTGACCTATTTAAAAAAAAATGGCTATCTCAAAGTTCTTATCAGATGGGTATGAGAAAACAAAGAGCGTGGAGGGGGGGGGCTAGGTGCCCTCCAATCTTTTTTCAATCTTAAAAAGTGAATTAGAACGGCATAACTCACAACGCCTGCCCCCGGGCCCTGGGGGGCTGTGTCGACACCGGAGTTTTTATTATATGATCTTTGAAGTGGTTTTAACAAAACATCTATCTCAAAATTTTTATCGGATACAGTCGGGAAAAAAGGGCACGGGGGGGGGGGACTGGTTACCCTCCAATATCTTTTGACGGTTAAGCATTAAACTAGAACTTTCAATTTTCAATAAAATAACCTCTCTGAAGTTTGTACGAGCATTCATTCCATAAGAACCATATATGCCCCCAGGGCATAACTTATAACCCTTGCCCTCAAGACCTTGGGAGGAGTGTAATGCTCAAAGATATAATTTCCAGAACTTTCAACTACATTGAACAAAATGGCTATCTCAAACTTTTGATTGGATATGTTTGAGGATGTGGTAGGCGTGGAAGGGGTGTTAGTTGCCTTCCAATCACTTTCGACTATTAAAAACGCCACTAGCCATTTAAATTTCCAATCGAATGAGCCCTTTTTGAAGTTTCTACGACAACACTTTATATAAAAACCGTATATACCCCCAGGGCATAACTTTCAACCCTTGCCCTGAGGGCTGTGGGGGAGTGTCATCCTCAAAGACCTAATTTCCAGGATTTTCAACCACGTTGAACAAAATGGCTATCTCAAAATTTTGATAGGATGTGTCTGGGGAAAAGGTGGGCGTGAGTGGGGGGTTAGTTGCCCTCCAATCCCTTTCGACTATTAAAAACGGCACTAGCCCTTTGAATTTACAATCGAATGATCGTTTTTGGAGTTTCTACGACCACGCTTTCAATAAAAATCTTATTTGCCACCAGGGCATAGCTTACAACCCTTGCACTGAGGGTTGTGAGGGAGTGTCCTCCTCAAAAACATAATTTCTATCTGGAAATCAACTACGCTCAACAAAATGGCTACCTCAAAACTTTGAATAGGTGGGTTTTGGAAACTAGTGATCATGGAAAAAGTTTTAGTTGCATTCAAATGACTTTTGACTCTTGAAAGGGTCACTAGAACTCTCTATTTACAATCAAATAAGTCCCCTTTGAAGTTTTTACCACAACCCCTTCCATATGAAGTGCCTCTGGAAAAAAAAAAAATAATAATAATAAAATATTGGAGCCGTATGGCCTTTACTATAGGCAATGTTATAGCGTTGCCTCTGATTTCTTTACTTTCCTTTGAAAAAATTCTGTCTTGATTTTTAAATTAATTAAAGGAAGAACATAAGCATAAATAAGTATAATAATAAAAAATATATAACAAAGTGCTAAAAGCTTGAATAAACTGAGATGAAGATTAAAAACAAACCAAGTCAGGAGGCTCTCTTTCAATCAGAGGGTAGCATTTTTTCCCGACACTACTAATTTTTACCTTTCCTTTTTTCTTTCTCTTTTCTTTGTCTTTTTATTGTTTGATACGCCGATTCTTCATTTGTATAGTGAGCGAGGAATAAATTATGCCTGATTTTTTTGTAATTACTTTTACATTTTAGTATGATTTTTCTTTTTCACTTCCATTTGCCTTAATACTTTCAATAAATTTCATTAAACTTTTCAAGCTTAAAAGAAAAAAAGCATAAAAGACTGGAGTCAATTTTTAAATGAATTTATTTGCAATTTGGCAATGGGTGTCAGTTTTTCAAGATGGCGAATCTGAAATAAAATACCTTTGAAAGAATTGGTAGGATACCCTACTGGTTTTTCTACTCTATCTCACTATGAAAAAGAGAGAACTGATCCGAAGCATGGGCACCCATATGGGTGGGGGGCAGAGGGAGGCACAAGCCCCCCCTCTGGCTTAATGATGCTACCTTATATTTTATATTTTTGTTTTAAGATTTCTATTATATAGCATAGGAAGTGCTGATTAGACCAGCTAAGCCCCCCCCTAAAATTCAGCCTATGGGCACCAATGATCAGAAGGGTCTGGATAGGGGGAACAAGACGCCCAAGAATTAGATTTTTTTTAATGCTCTCTTGAAAGGTTCAACCCAGCAAAGATTCGTTACAAGGTATTTAGCTTTTGACGCGTTACATTTACATATGTAAATTTATGTACATTTTGTATTTGGCAACGCCTCCCTAATGGAAAATCTAAATTGGAATGGACCAAACCCCCCCCACCCCCAAAAAAACTAAAAAAAAACAGGGCTGTTGACCAAAACGATTAAAAAAAGAAGACTCTATCGTCAATAGCTCAAAACAATCTAAAAACAATGTGGATTTTAAAAATAGTAAAAAAAAAAGCTAAAAAACCAAAAACCACCAAAGAATTAAAATAAATTACAAAATAAAAGCCAAACAAAGATTTAAAAACAATACTACGATTAAGTTACCGTACCAGTGGTGCAATTAGAGTCAAATTGCAAGGAATAAAAAGTTACAGGTGTCTGGACTGGAACATTTAGTTTTTAATGATCGAATTCGATTTTACCTTTCACAACAATGCTTTTGGAATAACAATGTTCTAAGTTAACAGTCCTAATATTATTGCTGCAAATAAGAAGCAAATTAAAATACATTTAAATAACATATTTGAATACACAATATTTCATGAAAATTAATTAATACATATTTACTTACAATAAATATTTATAATTTAAACAATGTTTATTAACTATGAAGAATTAATATAATTAACGTTAACTACTCAAAAATAATAATACTAGTTACATATTTACTAAACTAAAATAAAATACATATATAGTTACCACTTATATGGTTTAAAATATTGTAACTAGATTCAGAGTTTTCCATAAATTGAACAACCATCATTTAAAACTTAAAAACTGGTGAAGTTTCCTTTTTCATCTAATTGGATGGGGTTGAATTATTCCCCATTATCCTCCATAGTTAGGTCACTCTACCACATAATACACAAGGTGGTTATTTTTTACATAGTTGGTATAAATTAAACAAAAAATAAGACCAAAATAAGTAAACAAAAATAAGTAAACAAAACAAAACAAAAAAAAAATAAGTAAAAAAAAAAAAAAAATAAGAGGATAGTTACCTTTATATTTTGTATGTGTCGTTCTGAGACTCTCAATTCCTGGCCCATTTTATCTAGTCTATCATTAGTCCTTTCTAGTTTCTCTCGTTGTCTCAAAAGTTCCTGAAAATATTTTTTCTTTTTAATGATATAAAAGAAAAATTGACTAGGGTAGTGTATAATTCTTTGACGTCTTCTCTACCGGATGGAATGCGTTTATTTAGCTAATATCCTTCTTAAAGCTGCTCTATTAAAAAAAAAGTTCTTACTCTCATAAGAAAACAACGCTGAAATCACATTAATTACTAGCTATATTTTACTTGCTCAATCAAAAAATCAGCGGATCTCGGTTGTATAACTTGATAGCTCAGTCAGGTAAAATCCAAACATATTCCTTTAAAAAAAAAGAAAAAAAAAACTAAGTTAAATACACTGTATATAAAAATCACACTTGCTGAATTGAGTGGTAATCTCTACAGAATTGCTAAAAATTACTCCATTTTGGGTTTATCTTTGTTAAAAAAGACACTGTTGCTACACAACTTATCCTATATGTTTGTCTTATTGGAATTTCCTATGTTTGGTTCTTCAGTTCGTTAAAAAAGTGTTTCACCATTTTTGGAAAAAAAAAGTGTTTCGCCATTTTTGGACACCAATAAACCCAACGCTTTGTTTTACATCAGATTCCCCTTTACCATGGACCGTCGCTCAGTCTAAAATTTGTCTTTTATATTGGGGTTTACTTGGCCCAAGGACTTACGGTTTTAAATTTGAATCTGTTTAAAAAATAATTTGTTGCCCATATTTTGGCAGCCAAAAATAATGGCTGCCAAAAAGGCATAACATAGCTTTATATTAATAAGACTGAGACAATAATTTATTATAAATAAAAATACAACAAAGAATAATAAACAGTATACTAAAAAGACCCCGACGTCACGCCCTTTGTCTTTTCGGTGGTGAATAGCAATTTATAGGGAAAACGACGGCGCGCCACGGACTGACGCAAATTTTTCTTATGGGGAAGGAGTTTCAAATCTGTTCAAAATACCCCGAGTGACGTGTCGTTCAAATCTGAATAAACAAACGAGTCTGGTAAATCCCTTTAGAGCTCAGAGGGCACATACTACGTAATGACGTATGTAAATTCGAGGAAAACGTGACACAAGCAACAACACTCAAAAATCTGTGGGATCAAGAGTCTTTTTCAGACTGTTTAATCTCTTATCAATAAACGGTAGCGTTCGCTTCCCTTTGTGTCCGTTTTTTCATTATACTTGTCGTTGTACTCAATAAAATCCAGTAATTATACTCCACCATAGTGAAGCAGCTTTTGTCCTTCGTTTTCAGCAGAACACAGAAGAAGCTAAGGACTCAGTTCGTTGGAGGGAAGAGGAAGAAAAACAGCAAACAACAACGTCTTCCAAACACCTCATTGGCATTTAAATAAGACCCAGTTTGGAGGCCTTAACCAGGACGAAATTTGAACAATGGAAGCCAAAATACACGTAAAAGCAAATTGGTGCGGTTTTTATCTCCATTCTAGCAGGCAGGGGCTTCATAACGGGAGAGGGGGAATTTTTCAATTCGGTAAAATTTGGATCAGGAGTCCAAAATTATACTGATTCCCAGAAAAAAAGGAGTAGTTAAAGCAAAATCTCAGAGAGCCCAAATTTCAATCCGATTTCAATATCAATTCCAAGACCCGGTAAAGAAGATCCGAAACTCAATAGTACAACTTGTAAATTTGGCAAATATACAAATTATTTGTAAATTTGTATATTTGAAAAAAAAGTTGACGATTGGGTTGAACTTCGCACAAAATTTTAATCTCATTCCTGTCTTTTTGCCGAAATCCAAGTGAATTTTCTGGAACAGATATGGTAAAATGCGAAATTAGTCAACTTTGCATTTCAGCATTTATGCCAAATCGTCTCAATTTAACTTAAAAAAGTAAAATCTGTTTATGACCTAAAATAAGTAATTTGCTTGCCAAATTTAATGCCTATGCGTTGTTTTGACCTATTTCATTTTTCATCTTTTTTCGCCAAATTTGAACAATGAGCAATATAATAAAATAAGCAAAATATTGCCTTGGTTGCAATAGTTCAAGCATATACTTTCAACTCACGGCTTCTTAGAATTATTCTTAACTTACTGGTTAAGTATACCCACTCTGCTTATTGCATCATACCCACTCTGCTTACTGACTAAATCAACCTTTAGAGCCAAAAGGAGAACAAGACAAACTTTAGCTTGAAGCTAAAACCCCCACACACTACCCCATCCAGAATACTCAATAGTTTTAACACCTTCCACCAGAATCCCTACATTTTCCATACAATTTACCACTTAATGTGTTTTCTTTTATTTGCCCTCCTTTCCATAAAAAAAAACTACATACACTCCTGATCTAATTATTGCCCACTTAAAGCATCACAGTCTCTAACCATTTCAAAAAGTCTCCTGTTTTGTCCTATAATGTTTGTTACAATCTAAAATGGCACACAATGCACACCAACCTCGGCTGTTTGAGCTCCAACACTTTCAGATTCATTGAGCATTTTTAAAGAGTTGTAAGTGGAATTGAGAGTTCTCTGCTCTACTTCCTGCTTTTTTTCCATAAGAGTCTGGATTCTACCCTCCTGCTTTGATGCCTCTTGATCTTTTGTCCATGGTCTAATAGGAGCAGTTTCAAGAAAGTTTAGTTCATCTGTGTACTCTTCATCACTGAAAGGATTCTTGGGTCTTGAGAATGTCTTGTCTATAGGTTCCTTATTATAATACTCCCTGCAATTACAAAACATGCAATAAAGTTAATGGTATGAAAATGATAGGGTTTTATGTGATATATTTTTATAGGTTCCTTATTACTTCATTGCAAATGAGTGTCTGAGGTAACAAAAAGTCAATTTCAAGAAAAACTTGGGCATCCTATACAATACAAAATTTCTACTCAACTTGATTGAAATCTCTTAGTTTCTTTCTTTTTTTTACTACTTATTTTAGCTGAGAGAGAATATACTGAAACTTAAATAGCCAATTTAATATATTCATTAAAAGTAACATTTTATAGAATGTCATTATCATGATATATGATAAAATAGGTTTGACCCTTGAAGGAGGGAGTGGTGTGTATCAAGAAATTCTTAGAAAATAGGGACTGAAAAACAGAAAAATCACAGTTTGGGAAGTTACAAAAACAAATTCTTCTTTACAGGTCAAATTTGTCAGTATTACAAAAGCTAATAATATGTACTTTTTTCTCCCAAAAGTTACCATTTACCAAAATGGAAGTCAAATTGATGTTACATCAACTCCAAGATCAATTATTTTGGTATTTAAAAAAATATTAATGAATAGATTTGTATTCTTTAGAAAATATTTTGGAAGTGGGTGACTCAGGAGTCCCATCTAACACCTCCTATATATCCTTACCTTAGACCTTAGTTCCTCCTGTGCCACCAGAGGAGTAGAGATGGGGGTCCGACTCCGATCACGCACCCCTGCTGCCACCTACAACTTTTTTTGCACACCTAATAAGGGCATAGAGTCATTAGGGAGAATGCTTGTGTAATCGGTCAATGACCTCTTTCTCCAGGTGTGTTTTTGGCACGCTCTTAGCGAATGCCAATGTTGTTGTTGTTTTGAACAGAGTAATTAGAGAGAACACGTGGTTAATGGGGTCAATGTTGTTGTCGTTCGAAGCAAAGTTAATGACACTTCCTTCCTTTTCGAGGCAGATGTTATGATCCAGAAATAGTATTTGTTATTGTTATTCGAGCCAGATGTTATGAGGTTCCGAGAAACAGTTAATGACACTTCCTTCCTGTTCGAGGCAGATGTTATGATCCAGAAATAGTATTTGTTATTGTTATTCGAGCCAGATGTTATGAGGTTCCGAGAAACAGTTAATGACATTTCCTTCCTGTTCGAGGCAGATGTTATGATCCGGAAATAGTATTTGTTGTTGCTCTCGAGCCAAAATGTTAAGACTTTCCCGGAAACAGTTAGATCCCCCTTCTCAGCCAATCAGCGAGTCGGTTACATCCTCCTTCTCAGCCAATCATAGACCTGCTTACATATGATTTTACCCCTTACATAACAATTAACCCTTGAGATTTCGTATATAAAGGGTGTGCAATGTGACTAAATTATCGGAAAGTATTTTGACACAATTGATATAACAATGGATAAATTTGATGAGCTTGAGGTCTTGGCAGCCGCACTTAGCAATGTAAGTGCATTTTTATTTTCAAACAAATTTTCCTTGGACCTCCTCCAATATCTTCAGCTAAAACCCCCCCTCCCTCTACCATTGTTTTACAACCAAATTCTCGCAAAAAGAAATAGCATTTCAATAAATTCCTTCCCTCTATATTTCCAGCTAAATACCCCCTCCCTCCACCATTGTTTTACAATCCCAAATTCTCGCAAAAAGAAATAATTATCCTTCCCTCTATATTTCCAGCTAAATCCCCCTCCCTCCACCATTGTTTTACAATCCCAAATTCTCGCAAAAAGAAATAGCATTTCAATAAATTCCTTCCCTCTATATTTCCAGCTAAATCCCCCTCCCTCCACCATTGTTTTACAATCCCAAATTCTCGCAAAAAGAAATAATTATCCTTCCCTCTATATTTCCAGCTAAATCCCCCCTCCCTCCCCCAATGTTTTAAACACCCCAAATATCGCACAAAGAAATAATTATCCTTCCCTCGATATTTCCATCTAAACCCCCCTCCCTCCACCATTGTTTTACAATCCCAAATTCTCTCAAAAATAAATAAATTCCTTCCCTCTATATTTCCAGCTAAATCCCCCCTCCCTCCACCATTGTTTTACAATCCCAAATTCTCGCAAAAAGAAATAATTATCCTTCCCTCTATATTTCCAGCTAAATCCCCCCTCCCTCCACCATTGTTTTACAACCCCAAATTCTCTCAAAACGAAATGATTATCCTTCCCTCTATATTTCCATCTTAATCCCCCCTCCCTACACCATTGTTTTACAACCCCAAATTCTCGCAAAAAGAAATAGCATTTCAATAAATTCCTTCCCTCTATATTTCCAGCTAAATCCCCCCCCCAAACCATGCAATCTTTATAGTCAATGTAGATATATTCATATACCCTCAAACCCCCCCCCCCCCACCAAACCATACAATCATTATAGTCAATGTAAATATATTCTTTTTACCCTAACCCCCCCCCCCCTATTGTCTTACAACCCCAAATTCTCGCGAAAAGAAATAGCATTTCAATAAATTCCTTCCCTCTATATTTCCAGCTAAATCCCCCCCCCAAACCATGCAATCTTTATAGTCAATGTAAATATATTCTTTTTACCCTAACCCCCCCCCCCGGTCTTACAACCCCAAAATCTCGCGAAAAGAAATAGCATTTCAATAAAGTCCTTCCCTCTATATTTACAGCTAAATCCCTCCACCATTGTTTTACAATCATATTCTAGCAAAAAGAAATAGTATTTCAATAAATTCCTTCATTCTATATTTCCAGCTAAAAGCGATCAATTACCTTTGTCAATTTTAATGAAAATGCCGTTCTGTTTTGACATAGCGCGAGGCCTAAAATTAGCAGTCACCCTATTTCTGGTTTACAAACGCGGTCAAGTCAAAGGGTTTCTCCGTCAAAATTAAAACACTGTGAGGTAATAATTAGAATTGTAGTTTCGTAACCTGTATGGAAGGAGAGAAACAGATTAAGTTTAACAATATATTCAGAACATTAAGTGAGAGGGGGAGGGGCAATACATCGCTTCTAACAGCTTCGTTGTAAGTAAAAGTAAGTGTGATTCTGTTTGTATACATGTACGCCATTTGACAATAAAACTAATTTGTAAATATATAATTTTTTCAAGCTCTCAATAAAGTTTCTTTTATATTAAAAGTCGTGACTAAAGTATTTTTTTTGTGGGTTGGCGCTTTTATTATAAATATAAAATATAATTGCTTATTAATCATTTAGTGATTTTAGCTATAAAATTTTAATAAAAGCTAGTGAGTTATGCCTTTCGCTTGAATAAAAACCTGAACCTTCATATAATAATGCTTTGACTTATTCCCGAGAAAAGTTGAATTAATTATAATCAAACTATGATTTTCAGAGTTTAGGTTGCTTTCGACAAAGATTTCTCCTTACATACGGAAATTTCCACAAGATGATTGATCCATGCCCCTTCTAAATGTGATAGAAGCTACTACACACTGCTTCAATCTCTTTTACATATTCAAACTGAATTCTCGTATAACAATGCTTTGAGTTATTCCTCAGAAAATTGACCCCTCTAAATATTTACTCAGAGGAGTGGGTGCTGAAATGTAAAACGTTACCTATGTGCCTATCCTTTTCACAATTTTCAAGATGAGATCCTTGAACACACTCCCTTCTTCTCAGTTTATTCTATGAAAGTGAGCTGTATTTGTTAGAGTTTCAGAATCATTACATATTTATTTAATTTAAGCACTTTTTTTCAGATATAATAATGTTTGGTGTGATTGATACGGAATATATTGGACTGAAATATTCCTCAACTGGCATCATTTTCGAAGCAGCTTTCTTACTCCTAGACAACCAACGACGTGAAATTCATTGCTATAAATGGAACATCAGATACAATATGTATAAGTACGAGAAAAACAAATGGCGTCCTACACTAAATTTTATAAATCGAAATGGCTTTTACGCTAAAACCATACGAGCACATAATGAAAATGACTATAAAATACAACATGTACAAGAAGAAATTCAGGAAATATGCAGTTTTTTCGGTGTGCAAGCTGTTTATGTTAAGGGAAACGTGCCAACTGATAAACTCTTGCTAGAAAAATGTGATAAAAACATAGCATTATTCAATTTAGAAGACTTCAAATGTGAGAAATACCCGCATTCAGTCCATGACCCAGGAGATGAAGTTAGATATTTCGCTCAATGGATACCGGAAAAGATACCTGACATGGAAAAATGCATCAGATATCAAAAGTCCTAAACTTGCTCCTCCTCATATCAAATGGATTAAGCTTCTGTTTTTAATATGTCATTATTTTTTCAAATGTTTTTAAATATGTTTAAGCAATAAATATCTTAAGCCTCAACCGTTTTTATTCTTTAGAAAAATCCGTCGCCATGAAATTACACTTTCAGATCCAACAGGTCAGGGAAAAAGCTTTCAGGTTCAGCATGTAGGAGAACCCTAAATGCTCATCCCTAAAAAAAAAGGTAAGTTAACCCTAAACGCTTAAAAAATTTCTCTGAAATCACACTTTCAGATTCAACATGTAGGAGAACCCAAAATGCTCATCCCTAAAAAGGTAAGTTAACCCTAAACGCATAAAGATTTTCTATGAAATTACACTTTCAGATCCAACAGGTCAGGGAAAAAGCTTTCAGGTTCAGCATGTAGGAGAACCCTAAATGCTCATCCCTAAAAAGGTAAGTTAACCCTAAACACCTAAAGAATTTCTCTGAAATCCCACTTTCAGATTCAACATGTAGGAGAACCCTAAATGCTCATCCCTAAAAAGGTAAGTTAACCCTAAACGCATAAAGAATTTCTCGGAAATCACACTTTCAGGTTAGGTCAGGTAGGACCCCGACCCCACTACCACAACCCCAAAGGGGTACAATCCCCCATACCCCAACCCCGAAGGACGCCCTCCGGTCCTCATAGGTTCCCCCAAGCACCCAAAAGACCGCCGGGCCCTAAAAGGACCCCCCGAACCCCCCAAAGCCCCCTCGCCCGGCCCCCAAGGTCCCCTCGGCGCCCCCAGGACCAATCGGCCCGCACCAACCCCCTCCCTGCCCCCCCCAGGCCCTCTCCGGGCCTCCCAAAGACTCCCCGGGGACCCCAAAAGACCACCGGGCCCCCAAAGAGTCCACCGGACCCCAAAAGACCCCTGAGCCCCCATTTTTTAATACTTTTTATGGCTTTATTATATCTTTTCAGGACAAACTATTTTCTTAATGTCCATCCTAAACCCATTTTACAAGTTGAAGTACCCATCCCTTAACATTACTTTACAGCTCTTGAATGCACCAACACCAAGCAATACTTTTCAAAGGCATTTCAGAACAAGTTCCTTTCTTAATGTTCCTCCTAAACCCATTTTACAAGTTGAATTCTTCATCCTTTTTACCATAACTTTAGTATACTACTTTTTTGAATGCTCCAACACCAGGCAATACTTCTCAAATGACATTTCAGAAACTAATTTTCACATTGATGTGAAGGGAAAGTTCAAGTTCCTTTCCTAACTATCCATATGAAAAGAAATAAGTTGCATATCAATTAAATTTTTTCAAGAAAAAATATAAATTTTCAACTTCAGTTCAGATTTTTCTCAAAGAGATGAAGAAATTTTAAATTACTCTTCCAAATTTTTCATAGAAGATGCAAAAAGTTCAAGTTCTCTTCTGAATTTTACCAAAGAACACAATTCAATTCTAATTTCTCCAGAGAAAATAAAAATCTTCCTCTGCAGTTCATAATTTCACAGACACAAAGAAATTTTAATTTCTCCTCTGAATTTTTGTAGAGGAAAGAAAAAGTTATCCTATGATTGTGATTATTTTCCATGAAGATAAAAAGTTTCATTTTAATTTTAAATTTTCTTAAATTCAATTCAGACCTTTCTCAAAGAGATCAAAAAATTTAAAGTTCTGTTCTAAATATTTTCCCGGGAGAAAAAAAGTTCAACTTCAATTCTGAATTTTCTCAATGAAAATTAAATAAGTTTTTGATCATTTCTATGTTCCCAAAATAAATATAAAAATTTTCCACTTCAGTTCAGATTTTTCTCAAAGAGATGAAGAAATACAAAATACTCTTCCAAATTTTTCCTAGAAGTTAAAAAAGTTCAAGTTCTCTTCAGAATTTTACCAAAGAACACAATTCAATTCTAATTTCACCAGAGAAAACAAAATCTTCCACTTCAGTTCTTTATTTCACAATGACATAAAGAAATTTAAAGTTCAATTCCAAGTTTTTTGGTACACAAAATCAGAAAAATCTTCAATGTTCCTCTAGTACCTACACAATTAGGCGAAAAATGAAGATATTTATGCACAGTTTCGACTCGCTATGGCTAAGTTTGTTAAAGACAAGCTATTTACGTGCGAAAACACACAAAATCAGAAAAAATGTTCAATGTTCCTTTAGTACCTACACAATTAGGGTAAAAATGAAGATATTTATGCTCAGGTTCAACTCGCTATGGCTAAGTATGCTAAAGACAAGCTATTTCCTTGCGAAAACACACAAAATCAGAAAAAATGTTCAATATTCCTTTAGTACCTACACAATTAGGCTAAAAATGAATATATTTATGCTCAGTTTCAACTCGCGATTTCTATGATTGCTAAAGACAATCTATTTTCGTGCTAAAAAACAAAAACAGAAACAATGTTCAATATTCCTTTAGTACCGTCACAAATAGTCTAAAAATTAATATATTTATGATCAGTTTCAACTCTCTATGGATAAGTTTGCTAAAGACAAGCTATTTTATTGCGAAAACACAAACAAAATCAGAAAAATGTTCAATTTTCCTTTAGTACCTACTCAATTAGACTAAAAATGAATATATTTATGCAGAGTTTCAACGATCTATGGCTAAGTTTGGTAAAGACAAGCTATTTTCTTGCGAAAACAAACACGAAATCAGAAAAAATGTTCAGTGTTCCTTTAGAACATATACAATTAGGCTAAAAATGAAAATATTTAGGCACAGTTTCAACTAGCTATGGCTAAGTTTGCTAAAGACAAGCTAATTTCTTGCGAAAACACAAACAAACTCAGTAAAAATTTTCAAATATCATTTACTACCTACAAAATTATACTAAAACTGAAGTTATTTATGCACATTTACAAATAGCCATGTATTCCTAAAATAATGGATAGCGGGTTTCGATAGAACGAAAAACTCCTCAGAAAAAAATGCACTGTGTTCATTGGTGACCTCCGCGACGATGAACAAATTTAAGTTTTAATTGCACTTTTACAACACGATAGAACTATTTTTAATACAGAACCTCTGTATTAGCAAGTGAAAACGTACACTTAGAAAAAATACTGGTGGGTTTGTTTAAATTAGGTTATGCTAGCCTACGTACACGCGCGCATATAGGTTAGGTTAGGTTGGATTAAGTTAGGTTAGGTTAGGTTAGATTAAGTTAGGTTAAGTTAGGTTAGGTTAGATTAAGTTAGGTTAGGTTAAGTTAGGTTAGATTAGGTTAGCCTACGTACGCGTAGGCTAACCTAATCTAACCTAACTTAACCTAACCTAACTTAATCTAACCTAACCTAACTTAACCTAACCTAACTTAATCTAACCTAACCTAACTTAATCCAACCTAACCTAACCTATATGCGCGCGTACGTAGGCTAACCTAATCTAACTTAACCTAACCTAACAATATTTTTTCTGATTTTGTGTGTTTTCGCAAGAAAATAGCTTGTCTTTAGCAAACTTAGCCATAGCTAGTTGAAACAGTGCATAAATATGTTCATTTTTAGCCTAATTGTGTAGGTACTAGAGGAACATTGAACATTTTTTCTGATTTTGTGTGTTTTCGCAAGAAAATAGCTTGTCTTTAGCAAACTTAGCCATAGATAGTTGAAACTCTACATAAATATCTTAAGTTTTAGTCTAATTGCGTAGGTAGTAAAGGAACATTGAACATTTTTTCTGATTTTGTTTGTGTTTTCGCAAGAAAATAGCTTGTCTTTAGCAAACTTAGACATAGCTAGTTGAAACTGTGCATAAATATCTTCATTTTTAGTCTAATTGTGTAGGTACTAAAGGAATAGTGAACATTTTTTCTGATTTTGTTTTTGTTTTCGCAAGAAAATAGCTTGTCTTTACCAAACTTAGCCATAGATCGTTTAAACTCTGCATAAATATCTTCATTTTTAGTCTAATTGAGTAGGTACTAAAGGAAAATTAAACATTTTTCTGATTTTGTTTGTGTTTTCACATGAAAATAGCTTGTCTTTAGCAAACTTAGCCATAGCGAGTTGAAACTGAGCATAAATATCTTCATTTTTAGACTTATTGTGTAGGTACTAAAGGAATTTTGAACATTTTTTCTGATTTTGTGTTTTCGCAAGAAAATAGCTTGTCTTTAGCAAACTTAGCCATAGCGAGTTGAAACTGAGCATAAATATCTTCATTTTTAGCCTAATTGTGTAGGTACTAAAGGAAAATTGAACATTTTTTCTGATTTTGTTTGTGTTTTCGCAAGAAAATAGCTTGTCTTTAGCAATCTTAGCCATAGATAGTTGAAACTCTGCATAAATATCTGCATTTTTAGTCTAATTGAGTAGGTACTAAAGGAACATTCAACATTTTTTTCTGTTTTTGTTTGTGTTTTCGCAAGGAAATAGCTTGACTTTAGCAAACTTAGCCATAGCGAGTTGAAACTGAGCATAAACATCTTCATTTTTAGTCTTATTGTGTAGTTACTAAAGGAACATTGAACATTTTTCGTGATTTTGTGTGTTTTCGCAAGGAAATAGCTTGTCTTTAGCAAACTTAGCCATAGCGAGTTGAACCTGAGCATAAATATCTTCATTTTTACACTAATTGTGTAGGTACTAAAGGAACATTGAACATTTTTTCTGATTTTGTGTGTTTTCGCACGAAAATAGCTTGTCTTTAGCAAACTTAGCCATAGCGAGTTGAAACTGTGCATAAATATCTTCATTTTTCGCCTAATTGCGTAGGTACTAAAGGAACATTGAACATTTTTCTGATTTTGTGTACCGAAAAATTTAGAATTGAACTTTAAATTTCTTTATGTCTTTGTGAAATTAAGAACTGAAGTGGAAGATTTTGTTTTCTCTGGTGAAATTAGAATTGAATTGTGTTCTTTGGTAAAATTCTGAAGAGAACTTGAACTTTTTTAACTTCTATGAAAAATTTGGAAGAGTATTTTGTATTTCTTCATCTCTTTGAGAAAAATCTTAACTGAAGTGGAAAATTTTTATATTTATTTTGGGAAAATAGAAATGATCAAAAACTTATTTCATTTTCATTGAGAAAATTTAGAATTGAAGTTGAACTTTTCTTCTCTCGGGAAAATATTTAGAACAGAACTTTAAATTTTTTGATCTCTTTGAGAAATGTCGGAATTGAATTTAAGAAAATATAAAATTAAAGTGAAAATTTTTATCTTCATGGAAAATAATCACAATCATATGATAACTTTTTCTTTCCTCTACAAAAATTCAGAGGAGAAAATAAAATTTCTTTGTGTCTGTGAAATTATGAACTGCAGAGGAAGATTTTTAATTTTCTCTGGAGAAATTAGAATTGAATTGTGTTCTTTGGTAAAATTCAGAAGAGAACTTTAACTTTTTGCATCTTCTATGAAAAATTTAGAACAGTAATTTTAAATTTTTCCATCTCTTTGAGAAAAATCTGAACTGAAGTGGAAAATTTTAATTTTTTCTTGAAAAAATTTAATTGATATGTAACTTATTTCTTTTCATATGGATAGTTAGGAAAAGAACTTGAACTTTCCTTCACATCAATGTGAAAATTAGTTTCTGAAATGTCATTTGAGAAGTATTGCCTGGTGTTGGAGCATTCAAAAAAGTAGTATACTAAAGTTATTGTAAAAAGGATGAGGAATTCAACTTGTAAAATGGGTTTAAGATGGACATTAAGAAAGGAACTTGTTCTGAAATGTCTTTGAAAAGTATTGCTTGGTGTTGGAGCATTCAAGAGCTGTAAAGTAATGTTAAGGGATGGGTACTTCAACTTGTAAAATGGGTTTAGGATGGACATTAAGAAAATAGTTTGTCCTGAAAAGATATAAAAAAGCCATAAAAAGTATCAAAAAATGGGGACTCAGGGGTCTTTTGGGGTCCGGTGGACCCTTTGGGGGCCCGGTGGTCTTTTGGGGTCCCCGGTGAGTCTTGGGGCGGCCCGGCGAGGGCATGGGGGGGTTTGGGAGGGTGGATTGGAGGCCCTAATGGTCCTTTGGGAGCCCGGTGGACCTTTGGGGACGGGTGGGTGGCCTTTGGGTGTTCGGTGGGGCGTGGTGGAGCCCGGTGGTATTTTGGTACTTGGGGGAACCTCTGCGGATCGGGGGCTTCCTGGGGGGTTGAGGTATGGGGGTTGGAACCCTTTGGGGTTGTGGTAGTGGGGTCGGGGTCCTACCTAACCTAACCTGAAAGTGTGATTTCTGAGAAATTCTTTCTGCGTTTAGGGTTAACTTACCTTTTTAGGGATGAGCATTTAGGGTTCTCCTACATGTTGAATCTGAAAGTGGTATTTCGTATAAATTCTTTAAGCGTTTAGGGTTAACTTACCTTTTTTAGGGATGAGCATTTAGGGTTTTCCTACATGCCGAACCTGAAAGCTTTTTCACTGAACTGTTGTATATGAATGTGTAATATCAGAGACATTATTTCAGATTTTAGGGTTAAATTACCTTTTTATGGATGAGCATTTAGGGTTCTCCTACATGTTGAATCTGAAAGTGGGATTTCAGAGAAATTCTTTTAGAGTTTAGGGTTAACTTTCAATTTTTTTCGGGATGAGCATTTAGGGTTCTCCTACATGCTGAACCTGAAAGCTTTTTCCCTGACCTGTTGGATCTGAAAGTGTAATTTCAAGGCGACGGATTTTTCTAAAGAATAAAAACGGTTGAGGCTTAAGATATTTATTGCTTAAACATATTTAAAAACATTTGAAAAAATAATGACATATTAAAAACAGAAGCTTAATCTATTTGATATGAGGAGGAGCAAGTTTAGGACTTTGGATATCTGATGCATTTTTCCATGTCAGGTATCTTTTCCGGTATCCACTGAGCGAAATATCTAACTTCATCTTCTGGGTCATGGACTGAATGTGGGTACTTCTCACATTTGAAGTCTTCTAAATTGAATAATGCTATGTTTTTATCACATTTTTCTAGCAAGAGTTTATCAGTTGGCACGTTTCCCTTAACATAAACAGCTTGCACACCGAAAAAACTGCATATTTCCTGAATTTCTTCTTGTACATGTTGTATTTTATAGTCATTTTCATTATGTGCTCGTATGGTTTTAGCGTAAAAGCCATTTCGATTTATAAAATTTAGTGTAGGACGCCATCTGTTTTTCTCGTACTTATACATATTGTATCTGATGTTCCATTTATAGCAATGAATTTCACGTCGTTGGTTGTCTAGGAGTAAGAAAGCTGCTTCGAAAATGATGCCAGTTGAGGAATATTTCAGTCCAATATATTCCGTATCAATCACACCAAACATTATTATATCTGAAAAAAAGTGCTTAAATTAAATAAATATGTAATGATTCTGAAACTCTAACAAATACAGCTCACTTTCATAGAATAAACTGAGAAGGAGGGAGTGTTTTCAAGGATCTCATCTTGAAAATTGTGAAAATGATTGGTAAATAGGTAACGTTTTACATTTCAGCACCCACTCCTCTGAGTAAATATTTAGAGGGGTCAATTTTCTGAGGAATAACTCAAAGCATTGTTATACGAGAATTCAGTTTGAATATGTAAAAGAGATTGAAGCAGGGTGTAGTAGCTTCTATCACATTTAGATGGGGCATGGATCAATCATCTTGTGGAAATTTCCGTATGTAAGGAGAAATCTTTGTCGAAAGCAACCTAAACTCTGAAAATCATTGTTTGATTATACTTAATTCAACATTTCTCGGGAATAAGTCAAAGCATTATTATATGAAGGTTCAGGTTTTTATTCAAGCGAAAGGCATATCTTACTAGCTTTTATTAAAATGTTATAGCTAAAATCACTAAATGATGAAGAAGCAATTATCTTTTCTATTTCTAATAAAAGCGCTAACCCCCAACAAAAATCCTGGATTCACGCCTGGGAATATAAAAGAAACTTTATTGTGAGCTTGAAAAAATTATATATTTACACATTAGTTTTCTTGTCAATGGGCGTATATGTCTACACACAGAATCCCCCTTACTTTTACGTAAGGCGCTTTACAACGAAGCTGTTAGAAGCGATGTATTGCCCCTCCCCCTCTCACTTAATGTTCTGAATATATTGTTAAACTTAATCTGTTTCTCTCCTTCCATACAGGTTACGAAACTACAATTCTAATTATTATCTCAAAGTGTTTTAATTTTGACAGAGAAACCCTTTGACTTGACCGCGTTTGTAAACCAGAAATAGGGTGACTGCTAATTTTAGACCTCGCGCTATGTCAAAACAGAACGGCATTTTCATTAAAATTGACAAAGGAAAGTGATCGCTTTTAGCTGGAAATATAGAATGAAGGAATTTATTGAAATGCTATTTCTTTTCGCTAGAATATGATTGTAAAACAATGGTGGAGGGATTTAGCTGGAAATATAGAGGGAAGGAATTTATCGAAATGCTATTTCTTTTCGCGAGAATTTGGGGTTGTAAGACAGGGGAGGGGGTTAGGGTAAAAAGAATATATTTACATTGACTATAAAGATTGCATGGTTTGGGGGGGGGATTTAGCTGGAAATATAGAGGGAAGGAATTTATTGAAATGCTATTTCTTTTCGCGAGAATTTGGGGTTGTAAGACAATAGGGGGGGGGGGGGGTTAGGGTAAAAAGAATATATTTACATTGACTATAATGATTGTATGGTTTGGAGGGGGGGGGGGTTTGAGGGTATATGAATATATCTACATTGACTATAAAGATTGCATGGTTTGGGGGGGGGATTTAGCTGGAAATATAGAGGGAAGGAATTTATTGAAATGCTATTTCTTTTTGCGAGAATTTGGGATTGTAAAACAATGGTGGAGGGAGGGGGATTATGCTGGAAATATAGAGGGAAGGATAATTATTTCTTTTTGCGAGAATTTGGGATTGTAAAACAATGGTGGAGGGAGGGGGATTTAGCTGGAAATATAGAGGGAAGGATAATTATTTCTTTTTGCGAGAATTTGGGATTGTAAAACAATGGTGGAGGGAGGGGGGATTTAGCTGGAAATATAGAGGGTAGGAATTTATTTATTTTTGCGAGAATTTGGGATTGTAAAACAATGGTGGAGGGAGGGGGATTTAGGTGGAAATATAGTGGGTAGTATATGTATTTATTTTATCTTTAATTTTGTATGTTAAACCATTGGTGGAGGGAGGGGGGAGCTAGCTGGAAATATAGAGGGAAGGATAATTATTTCTTTTTGCGAGAATTTGGGATTTTAAAACAATGGTGGAGGGAGGGGGGATTTAGCTGGAAATATAGAGGGAAGGAATTTATTGAAATGCTATTTCTTTTTGCGAGAATTTGGGATTGTAAAACAATGGTGGAGGGAGGGGGATTTAGCTGGAAATATAGAGGGAAGGATAATTATTTCTTTTTGCGAGAATTTGGGATTGTAAAACAATGGTGGAGGGAGGGGGGATTTAGCTGGAAATATAGAGGGAAGGAATTTATTGAAATGCTATTTCTTTTTGCGAGAATTTGGTTGTAAAACAATGGTAGAGGGAGGGGGGGGTTTTAGCTGAATATATTGGAGGATGTCCAAGGAAAATTTGTTTGAAAATAAAAATGCACTTACATTGCTAATTGCGGCTGCCAAGACCTCAAGCTCATCAAATTTATCCATTATTATATCAATTGTGTCAAAATACTTTCCGATAATTTAGTCACATTGCACACCCGTTATATACGAAATCTCAAGGGTGAATTGTTATGTAACGGGGAAAATCATATGTAAGCAGGTCTCTGATTGGCTGAGAAGGAGGATGTAACCGACTCGCTGATTGGCTGAGAAGGGGGATCTAGCTGTTTCCCGGGAAAGTCTTAACATTTTGGCTCGAGAGCAACAACAAATACTATTTCCGGATCATAACATCTGCCTCGAACAGGAAGGAAATGTCATTAACCGTTTCTCGGAACCTCATAACATCTGGCTCGGAAACAATAACAAATTGGATCATAACATCTGCCTCGAACAGGAAGGAAGTGTCATTAACTGTTTCTCGGAACCTCATAACATCTGGCTCGAATAACAATAACAAATACTATTTCCGGATCATAACATCTGCCTCGAACAGGAAGGTAGTGTCATTAACTTTGCTTCGAACGACAACAACATTGACCCCATTAACCACGTGTTCTCTCTAATGACTCTGTTCAAAACAACAACAACATTGACCTTGACATTCGCTAAGAGCGTGCCAAAAACACACCTGGAGAAAGAGGTCATTGACCGATTACGCAAGCATTCTCCCTAATGACTCTATGCCCATATATGGTGTGCAAAAAAAGTTG
Organism: Artemia sp. Qi Xiang Cuo; assembly: GCF_049724085.1. Lineage (NCBI taxonomy): Eukaryota > Metazoa > Arthropoda > Branchiopoda > Anostraca > Artemiidae > Artemia > Artemia sp. Qi Xiang Cuo. The sequence continues at coordinate 73,736,402 of NC_142796.1, read as the reverse complement.
TAGGTGGCAGCAGGGGTGCGTGATCGGAGTCGGACCCCCATCTCTACTCAGAGGCACCCAGGGCATCCAGGAAGAGCCGCCAATCATCCATCGTATGTGCTGCTGCCCATATATCTTCCCACTGGGACTGGACCGTCGTATTGATGTGTTTGAGGTCCCGCTGGTAGGGGCGACGAAGTGTGTTTTTCGGCCGTCCTCTTCTACGGGATCCCTTCGGCTGCCATTCCAGTACGGTTCTAGGAAGTCTATCCTCCGTCATACGGATAAAATGCCCCAAGTATCGCCACCTTCACTGGCGGATGACATCTGTTACCAGGGGCTGGCATGACATAGATCGAACTGACTGGTTTGTCACATTTGCTCTCCAGTCGATGTTTAGTATTCTTCGAAGACTGTTGTTCTCGAATACAAGAATCATCTTTTCCTGTTCTTGGTTCAATTTCCAGCACTCGCTACTATACAGGAGGGCAAAGAGGACGTTACTGTTGAAAAGCCTTAGTTTCAGTTTGGTGGAGTACTTTTTCGATCGCCAAACTGGCTTTAGTCGATTAAAAGCTCCACTTTCTTGTCCAATCCTCGACTGCACCTCTTTTTCGCTAGATCCCGTTCGTTCAAATGTATTTCCAAGGTATTTAAACTCCACCACCTGCTCTACTGCGGTATCCCCGCACCTTATGTCCAGTGGCGAGTCGCTTGTTACCATGCTTTTTGTCTTGCCCGAGTTGATCTTCAATCCTAAAAGGCTCACCTTCTCTCGGACGGCATCGAGAAGGTCCTGGACCTTTTCTTGATTGCCTCCATCAGGGTGATGTCGTCGGCGATCGAGATCTGCTAGTTGTTTATTTTCGCAGAGTTGAATACCAAACCCCGTGCAATCTCGGAGCACATAATCAATTACAGGAACAAGAAAGAGGGGAGAGAGGACACACCCCTGTTTGACACCAGACATAATATGGAATTACCTTGTACTTCCTTCATTGATCCGAACGCAACTGTCGGTATTTTCATACAGAGCAATGATCAAGGATAAAAGTTTCATAGGGATGCCGTACGGAGGATTTTCCAAAGCGACTCTCGATGTATTGAGTACGAAGGCTTTTTCGAAATCCACAAAGACAAGGTACAACTTTTGCCTCCATTCGTTGCATTCCTCGATAATCATGCGCAGGACGTATATAAGGTCGGAGCAGGAGCGAGATGGACGGAAGCCATGTTGTTCATCTCGTGTTTATCTAGGGCTGCTTGAATACGGCGGAGGATTATCTGCGAGAAAAGTTTCCCATGGATTGAAAGGAGACTAATGCGCCTCCAGTTATCGCACTTTGATGTGCCTCCTTTCTTAAAAAGTTTAATCAGTGGGCTTTTCCTCCATTCTTCGGGGACTTTCTCTGATTTCCAAATGCAGGAAAAGAGTGCAGTCCACACAGTTATGCAGGCACCTAACGAGGTGTTAATAATTTCTGCTGATATCCGATTGCTTCCTAGCGCTCTGCCATTTTTTAGTTTGCGAGCGGCTTGTGTCAATTCCTTGGTCGATAGTTCTGCGGTATTGATTTAAAGCTCTAGGAAAGATGCTGTGGGAATATCAGCTGTGTTGGGAGGGGGGGAGGGCTGGGTCTGTTGGGAACTTTCTCGAAGTGCAAGGCCCAAACTTCAGAGATTTCCTTGGAGGCTGTGACTGTCTTCCCATTTACGTCTTTCACTGGTCCATTAAGGTTACGACGTTTCCCAATGATTTCATTAGTAATTCTGTATACGGCTCGAGAATCACCACGTTTGGCTGCTTCTTCCGCCATAGTTGCATTATTTTGTAAAAAATTCCATTTATCCCCTCTTTCACTCATTCTCACTAGCTTGTCTTGGTCTCGGCATAGTTGGTTTTTCAGTACTGTGTCACTGTTGTCCCCACTATATAACAAACGATGTTTTAATTTTCAACGTTCTTCAATAAGTGTCCACGTCTGATCAGAAAGCCACTCGTCTGTAGGTCGCTTTTTGTGCCCAATTGTTTCTTTGGCTACCTGGTTATAGGTTTCCTTTAGGGCGGTCCAGGTTTTCTCCACGCTAACAGCCTTGTCCAGGTCTAGGGCAATCGTCTCAAACCTGTTTATTAGCTGCATAGTAAACTCGTGTTGCACTTTGGTGTCGGAGAGTTTATCTGAGTCGTAGGCAGGACTTTCTTTGGTTTGGGTTTTCTGCGTGGCTTTCAACTTGAGAGCTAGCTTTGTAATTAGACCCCGGCGTCGCACCGATGAGGGAAGACCGGCAGCGGCGGGGCCAAAAACAGCCCACCGCGCCGCGGGTAAGACGTCGGCGGCGCGGCGCCGGTAAGATGTCGGCGGCGCACCGACGGCGCGATCAATGTTGACCGAAAATATTAATGTTTTCACCAGTCTTTCTCAAATCATAGCTTAAATTTACAACAGATTCGAGCCTATTCATGAGTTCAAAAATTCACAAGTCGCTGGCTGGAAACTGGTCTTCTTCGTTATTCATCAAGAGAAGTAGAAATCTGGTAGAAACGAAATGGCTGTGGCGTTTCAGAACCCTTGCATAATACGAGTACTTGAAGTATCTATTAGCTATACATTCTTAGCATAAATAATTATCAAAATTAGTAGTTTTTTTCATTGCGCACTACTACACACAAAATTTCAAATATTGTATCACAAAATTCGTCAGTTATATGGTTAGAAACTGTTATTATAACTTAGTACTTAGAAGCTGAATTTTTTCAAAGTGCCCTTAGCCTATATCTATGTTTGTACAATCAAAGAAATGTAAATGGGGAAATTCTGTATTGATTGTTTTTTTTGCTATTTAGGATTCCAATAAGTAATTCTATTGTTAAGCAATTGTTTTTAAATGCAATTTAAAAAAAATGTATTTTAATGTTTTTTTTTGCTTCTTTATATAATATATGTCGATATATATATATATATATATATATATATATATATATATATATATATATATATATATATATATATATATATATATATATAGGATATATATCGGGGATTCATTCTAAATTATAAACTGATAAATAACTTATATCGGTCAAATTATAAACTGTATCTAAAAGGAGTAAATTTATCAAATTGAAAAATACATGATGAACACTTTACATGAGAACACTTTAATGCCAATGACACAAAAAACACTTAATAGTTTATTCGCTATGAAGAAAAATGAAGTGCCATTTATTTTCTTAGGTAAAAAATGAAAAGCTCATCCGTTTTAAGTGTAATTAAATGAAATAACATGCAGACTGAAGTAGCTCCAGGAAGTTGTTGAAATTTTCATCCTAGTTCGTCACTTTTAATCCAAGCAAAATGTTAGGACACTTAGTATCAGTTATTGAGTTTTAAGCTTTGATTTCCAAATGCTCACAAGAATTTGTTAGGGGTATTTAGACTTTTTTGCTTTTCTTCAAACCTTTGAAAAAAGTGTTATAATATTCCAAATGTTACATTTGTGCATATTTTCGGTAATCATTTGTGGGGTGATCGAATTTTCTAAACCACTGTAGATACGTAAGAACGTTGCAACATCTAGTACCCTGAGGTCATAAGACTGTCAAAGAATCCTCCTTGAACCTCCCAAATTGAAAGCTTTTATTATGACCTGGCCTTTTAGTGTAACTTGGGCACTGAACCAAGGGCGCCATTGTCATTCGAGCGCAACGTTAGGTGGAGATGTCGATATCACTTTCGTCACACCAATTCGTTTTAGTGTGAATCTACCAGGTACTTATGAATGAATGTTTTCAAAGTAAACCCGTTTCATCAATAAGAAAAAAACGGATTGGACGCATATGTCCCTTTCCCTTTGGACGATAAAACCATGCAAGTGCTGTATCAAGTATAGCTCACGAAAATCTTGTTAATTTTTGTCAACTTTTCAGCTTTTTGGCATCCCTGCTTTCAATAAAAAAAAAATCAAAGTACTATCACTTAAATATAGTAAATCCCTCTGCACCCCTTCTGGAAACCATCTTGATAGGATACCGTCTCTGCTTTAAATAAAACAAAAATAATTAACTTATTGGCACCCCTGCTTTAAAAAAATCGAGGTATTATCATTTAAATATAACAGCTCAATACCCCCTCCCGCCCTCTGGATACCACCTTGATAGGATGTCGTCTCTGCTTTAAATGAAAAAAAATCAACTTTTTGGGATCCCTGCTTTCAATAAATAAAATTTTGAGCTATTATAATTTAAATGTAATACCTCCCTACCCCCCCTCCTCTGGAGACCACCGTGATAGGATACCGTTTCAGCTTTCATTGGAAAAATAGTTTACTTAATAAGTAACTTGGTCAATATATGGTTCAAACAAACACGCAAAATAACGTTAAACAGCTTAGTGTTCCTTGAAAAAAAATTGAGGGTATGAGTAAATGGGTATAAAACCATGGACGATAAAACCATGCAAGTGGTGTATCAAGTATAACTCACGAAAATCTTGTTAATTTTGTCAACTTTTGAACTTTTTGGCATCCCTGCTTTCAATTAAAAAAATCAAGGTACTATCACTTAAATATTATAACTCCCTCCGCCCACCCCTTTCTGGATACCGCCTATATCGGACATCGTCTCTACTTTAAATAAAAAAAAATAATTAAATAATTGGTCTCCCTACTTTCAAAAAAAAATTGAGGTATCATCACTTAAATGTTATATCTCACTACCCCCCCCCCCTCTGTATACCACCTTGATAAAATACCGTTTCTGCTTTAAATTAAAAAAAAAACTTTTTAAAATCCCTGCTTTCAATAAAAAAATTTCGAGATATTATCATTTACATGTAATACCCCCCTACCCCCCTCTGGATACCACCTTGATATGATACCGTCTCAGCTTTCATTAGAAAAATAAGTTACTTGATAATTAACTAGATCACTATATGGTTCAAAAAAACAACACGCAAAATAACGTTAAACAGCTTAGTGTTCCTTGAAAAAAATTTGAGGGTATGAGTAAAGGGGTACAAAGACAACAACAAAAATGTCGAAATTATTCAGATATACCTCAAATTATTGGAAAACTGAGTCATAGATTCGCCACGACATTCCATCAGATCCAAAGAATCTAATTAAAAGGGAGCACACACAAAAGCCAAATAAGGCCAGTAGCCTATGAGAAATCGCAAAATACCCAAGACAATGAACAAGTCCTAACAAGTCCGAACAAGTCTATCAAAATATTTCAATGGTTTCCCAGGGAATTTGATATCATTTTCTTCTGTCTCCACTTTAAATGAAAAAATTAATTATCTTTTTGGCATCCCTGCTTTAAATAAAAAAAAATCTAGGTTTTATCATTTCAAAATGATAGCCCCCTATAGGCAATAATTTACAATTTATTTATGAATCATATTTTTGGGGTAACTTTTGGTTCAATCTTTAATTCCCCAACCTTGTACCTAGACTAGTCTATAGCTAAATTTTTTCCCAATTGAAGGTTGTTTTTTTTGGAGGGGGGGGGGTCAAAATGTTCCAGAAAGAAGATTGTATTTTCTATCAGGCGTTCAATAATTGAGTATTAAACACTAAGAAAATTTTATCTAAAAACAGGAAAAAAAAATGAACAAATCTGCAAACTTACAATTCAGCAGTAGAAACAATCTGTCGGCTGTCAATTACAAAATCCAACAAAAGGCTGAAGCTGTATAGTAGTTAATGCGTTCTATAATTCTATTCAACTTGAAAATAAAGTTACTGGCTACAAACGATGTAAAAAAAAGCAATAGGAAAACTGCATTCGGAATGATTTAAACTCATTTCATAAAGATGATACTTTTTTTTGTCAATAGATGAAGGACTGTGTATATTGCAATATTTGCAATTGTACATTGCATCTGTCTGGTTTTTATGCAAAGTAACAAAAGAGACGAAAATTAATAAACAAGAGAGTAGTGAAGAATTATGGTAGGCAAAGTAATATTTGGCAGGGAAAGTCACTGGTGATAAATCGGTAGGGGTGGCACCGTGATTGCGTGATTTTCGGGGATTCGGGGAACCAAATTTTTTTTCGGGTTGACGCATAGATTTTCGGGAAAATACCTGAAAATTCGGGGATAGAGCAAGCCCTGCTTGATTTCTAATCAGGAAAATCGAAATACAAGACCACACGAGAAGGAAAAGCTCCGACTTTGCGGTTGGCGCTATAAAGAATTGCCCCAAAAATAATTTAATGTCGACCGAACGCCGCCGCCACTGCGGGGGGCGTTCGACCGGGCCTCTTGTCGGCGGCGTTCGGTCGATCCGCCGGCGCGGCCCCGGGGTCTATTTGCAATCATCAAGGCATGGTCTGTAGCAACGTCGGCTCCTCTATAGGCTCTTACATCTTGGAGGCTCGATTTCCACTTTTTGTTGATCAAGATATGGTCAATCTGGTTATAAAACCATCAACCACAATAATTAGCTCCCTAGAAGAGATCTCCAAGATGCCTGGGAGTCATGGTACATCCCCCAAAAAAACTATTCCTTAAACTCTCCAAACTTTGGCAATTACTCATAAATGTTTCAGGTTATACCCCTACTCTCCACAAAGGGGACAGACACACTCAGGGGCGTCCCAAGACTCATTTTATTGGGGGGATCTTCATAAATTTTACCAAATTGCTACCTGATTTATGCCGAATTTTCTGCCGAAATAAAGAATTTTGATAAATTTCGGCCAATTTTGCAAAATTTCTGCCAAAATTTTCACCTCCGGTGAAACTTTTACCGAATGCCAAAACGTGGGGGGGGGATTAACTCTATTATTCAGTCTAGGATGAAATCTATTGTGGAAAGCATGACACTTGGAAAACATCGGTCTTTGTGTTTATCAATTCAGTGTATTACTGCGTTTTTGGTAGAAAGTTGTTTTTTTTGTAGAAGTGCGTTTTTGGTACCACGCATGAGCGTGGTAGAAAGCGAGAGATGAAAATGGGCGTAGTTAAGATACTTTTAGGGACTAGGAGACCAGGCAGTTTTTGATAAGTGATTGGATTGAGTATTTTATGAGTGACTCTGCACCTCCTGATGGTACCATTGAAGTCAAATATGAGCCTGAGCTTGAACAGTCGCCTATAACTCCTGGTTTTATTGGTGCAATCCCTAGAGTATGTGGTGCTGTTCTGAAGTTGAAAAAGAAGTATTTGCAGGGTATTGACAACCTCAGAGGGCTTCATCTTGCCCACGGGAGCTTAAGTTAAATGTGCTTTAAGTTTATTCTGCATCTGGTTGCCAGTTGTGACTCAAAAAAGGTCTCAATCATCAATATGTCCACTCAGTCTTTACAAATTTATTAATTGATACAACTGAAATTAGAGGAAAACTATACCTAGAACGTCATGTTGTAAGAAGGGTATTTGATTCTAGTATGCACCCACAAATGCTTGTTTCAGCTTGGCAACCTGTTTTAGATATATCTAAAGCAATACCTTTCTGTTGCATATACGGATGACTATGTTTTAGGCTGAACTTGTCTTTGCCTAATGAAATGTCTATTTCATAACTGATAATTTTCCTGAGAAATGTTATTTGTCAGGGTGAAATTTCTTTGCCACCCTTTATAATAATAGTGCTGTACCAGCCCAAAAGAAAGTAATGACAAGTTTTATTTTCTGTGGTCTAGATTTATTGTTGTATGATGCAGACAAGAGCAGGTCGATATCTCACAAAAAAAAAAAAAAAAAAAAAAAAAATAATTAACAGCATACTTATATGGGCCTGGAGTTAAATGCAAGCAAGAGCAAATCAGTGAGACTTTCTGGTAATCATGGTGATTATCTGCTTCAAAGTCTTGTACTAGGTGATAAATTTATTGAATTTGTGTCTATTTTGCATTATATAGATTCTGATTCTGTCAGATTTGTAAGGTACCTAGGCTTCTTAGGCATTTTAGTTATAAAATTAGAAGCACTTGAAGAACACTTATAAGAGCTACTGTATTGGCCCATCTTTATAAGCCTTACTGTATGTACTATCTTTAGTGCCTTTTTAATTCCGTCTATCCCCTCTTGCACTCTTTTTCACTAGCTTGTCTTGGTCTCGGTATAGTTGATTTTTCAGTACTGTGTCACTATTGTCCCCACCATCTAACAAACGATGTTTTAGTTTTCGATGTTCTTCAGTAAGGGTTCACGTCTGATCAGATAGCCACTCCTCTTTAGGGCGCTTTTTGTGCCCAATTGTTTCTTTGGCTACCTGGTTATAGGTTTCCTTTAGGGCGGTCCAGGTTTTTTCCAAGCTAACAGCGTTGTCCAGGTCTAGGGTCATGCTCTCAGACCTGTTTATTAGCTGCAAAGTAAACTCGTGTCGCAATTTGGTGTTGGAGAGTTTATCTGAGTGGTAGGCAGGACTTTCTTGGGTTTGGGTTTTCTGCCTGGCTTTCAACTTGAGAGCTATCTTTGCAATTAGACCCCGGCGCCGCACCGATGAGGGAAGACCGGCAGCGGCGGGGCCAAAAACAGCCCGCCGCGGGTAAGACGTCGGCGGCGCACCGACGGCACGATCAATGTTGACCAAAAATATTAATGTTTTCATCAGTCTTTCTCAAATCATAGCTTAAATTTACAACAGATTCAAGCCTATTCATGAGTTCAAAAATTCACAAGTCGCTGGTTGGAAACTGGTCTTCTTTGTTATTCATCAAGAAAAGCAGATAACTTGTAGAAACAAAATAGCTGTAGCGTTTCAGAACCCTTGTATAATACAAGTAGTTGAAGTACCTATTAGCTATGTATTCTTAGCATAAATAATTATCAAAATTAATATTTTTTTTCATCGAGCCTTACTGCACATAAAACTTCAAATTCCGTATCTCAAAATTCTTCAGTTATGTGTGTAAAAACTTTGAATATAACTTAGGACTTAGAAGCTGAATTTTTTCATTGTGTCCTTGCCTTATATGTTTTGTCACCTTTAAAACAGTTGAAATGGGCGACTTTGATATTGATTGTTTTTTTTGCTCTTTTGGATTCCTAAGAAGCCTTCTTGTATTAAAAACTGGTTTTAATAACAATTTAAAAAAAAGGCATTTTAAAGTTTTTTTTGGCTTCTTTATAGAATATATGTTGATATATATATGTATATATATATATATGTATATATATATATATATATATATATATATATATATATATATATATATATATATATATATATATATATATATATATATATATATATATATATATATATATATATATATATATATATATATATATATATAGGATATATATCGGGGATTCATTCTAAATTATAAACTGATAAATACCTTATATCAGTCAAATTATAAACTGCATCTAAAAGGAGTAAATTTATCAAATTGAAAAATACATGATGAACACTTCACATGAGAACACTTCAATTACAATGACACAAAAAACACTTAATAGTTTATTCGCTATGAAGAAAAATAAAGTGCCATTTATTTTCTTAGGTAAAAAATGAAAAGCTCATCCGTTTTAAGTGTAATTAAATGAAATAATATGCAGACTGAAGTAGCTCCAGGAAGATGTTGAAATTTTCATCCTAGTTCGTCACTTTTAATCCAAGTAAAATGTTAGGACACTTAGTATCAGTTATTGAGTTTAAGCTTTGATTTCCAAATGCTCACAAGAATTTGTTAGGGGTATTTAGACTTTTTTGCTTTTCTTCAAACCTTTGAAAAAAGTGTTATAATATTCCAAATGTTACATTTGTGCATATTTTCGGTAATCATTTGTGGGGTGATCGAATTTTCTAAACCACTGTAGATACGTAAGAACGTTGCAACATCTAGTACCCTGAGGTCATAAGACTGTCAAAGAATCCTCCTTGAACCTCCCAAATTGAAAGCTTTTATTATGACCTGGCCTTTTAATGTAACTTGGGCACTGGACCAAGGGCGCCATTGTTACTCGAGCGCAACGTTAGGTGGAGATGTCGATATCACTTTCGTCACACCAATTCGTTTTAGTGTGAATCTACCAGGTACTTATGAATGAATGTTTTCAAAGTAAACCCGTTTCATCAATAAGAAAAAAACGGATTGGACGCATATGTCCCTTTCCCTTTGGACGATAAAACCATGCAAGTGCTGTATCAAGTATAACTCACGAAAATCTCGTTAATTTTGTCAACTTTTCAACTTTTTGGCATCCCTGCGTTAAATTAAAAAAAAATCAAGGTACTATCACTTAAATATAATAACTCCCTATGCCCCCCCTTCTGGATACCATCTTGATAGGATACCGTCTCTGCTTTAAATAAAACAAAAATAATTAACTTATTGGCACCCCTGCTTTAAAAAAAATCGAGGTATTATCATTTAAATATAACAGCTCAATACCCCCTCCCGCCCTCTGGATACCACCTTGATAGGATGTCGTCTCTGCTTTAAATGAAAAAAAAAATCAACTTTTTGGGATCCCTGCTTTCAATAAATAAAATTTCGAGCTATTATCATTTAAATGTAATACCTCCCGACCCCCCCCCCTCTCTGGATACCATCTTGATAAGATACCGTCTCAGCTTTCATTAGAAAAATAATTTACTTAATAATTAACTAGGTCACTATATGGTTCAAACAAACACGCAAAATATCGTTAAACAGCTTAGTGTTCCTTGAAACAAAATTGAGGCTATGAGTAAATGGGTATAAAACCATGGACGATAAAACCATGCAAGTGGTGTATCAAGTATAACTCACGAAAATCTTGTTAATTTTTGTCAACTTTTGAATTTTTTGGCATCCCTGCTTTCAATGAAAAAATCAATGTACTATCACTTAAAGATAATAACTCACTAGGCCCACCCCCTTATGGATACAGTATATATCGGATACCGTCTCTACTTTAAATAAAAAAAAATAATTAACTTATTGGAGCCCCTGCTTTCAAAAAAAAATTGAGATCTTGTCATTTAAATGTGATAGCTCACTACCCCCCCCCCCCCTCTGGATACCACCTTGATAAAATAACGTTTCTGCTTTAAATTAAAAAAAAAACTTTTTGGCATCCCTGCTTTCAATAAAAAAAATTTCGAGATATTATCATTTAAATGTAATACCCCCTACCCCCCCCCTCTGGATACCACCTTGATGGGACACCGTCTCAGCTTTCATTAGAAAAATAAGTTACTTGATAATTAACTAGATCACTATATGGTTCAAAAAAACAACACGCAAAATAACGTTAAACAGCTTAGTGTTCCTTGAAAAAAAAAATTGAGGGTATGAGTAAAGGGGTACAAAGAAAACAACAAAAATGTAGAAATTAATAAGATATACCTCAAATTATTGGAAAACTGAGTGATAGATTCGCCACGACATTCCATCAGATCCAAAGAATCTAATTAAAAGGGAGCACACACAAAAGCCAAATAAGGCCAGTAGCCTATGAGAAATCGCAAAATACCCAAGACAATGAACAAGTCCTAACAAGTCCGAACAAGTCTATCAAAATATTTCAATGGTTTCCCAGGGAATTTGATATCATTTTCTTCTGTCTCCACTTTAAATGAAAAAATTAATTATCTTTTTGGCATCCCTGCTTTAAATAAAAAAAAATCTAGGTTTTATCAGTAGAAAGGCCTCATGAGCTCGCGACAGAACCACGTGGTTTATGGTTTTCTCAGTGAGAATGAAAAAACAGAATTTTTCTCACTTTAAAAAACATGAAACAACTCACTTTTATGGTTGTTTTCTTGGATGGTTATGTGTGTTGGTCAATTTATTTGATGTTTTTCATGGATGTCAACAGCAATTCATGTCTGTTTTATGGTTTTTGTCAGTGAGAATGAAAAAACAGGAACTTTCTCTCATTTATGGATGTCAACAGCAATTTATGTCTGTTTTATGGTTTTTGTTAGTGAGAATGGAAAAACAGGAACTTTCTCACATTTATGGATGTCAACAGCAATTCATGTCTGTTTTATGATTCATTGTCAGTGAGAATGTACATGCTCGACGCGAATGTTATGAGATTGTTTGGCTAACCTAACCTGAGAAATTAATTTACATAATCGGCGGGGGAATTATTGATTCACGAAGGGGGAATTAAGAAACAAACATGGCTTCTTTGATCTTTTGGCGAACAAAACCTGAGAAATTGATTTACATAATCTGCGGGGGAATTATTGGTTCACGAAAGGGGAATTAAGAAACAAACATTATGGCTTCTTTAATCTTAGGTCTGAGGGATAAACGTTCTTTAGGTCAGAGAGAAAAATTAACATTCTATTTTTAAATAGGGCTTCATTGATCTTTAGTGTCAAGAATTAGAAATGACATCACTTGTTATCTTGGAATTATGCGGGAGTCTAAAGAGATAGAAATTCTATTTTTAAATACGGCTTCACTGAGCTTTAAGTCGGAGAGATAAATTGATATTCTAACGAAACCTTATTAGTGTAGCTAGGAACATTTATGAGATGAAGAGATTAACGTAGGAAATAGTTTCATAGAAATTTGAAATGTGTCATCGCAGAGATGCCAAAAACAAAAGGAACACACAGAAATTACTTTTAAGGGATTATTTGGGCGAAACGGTTAGAGACATTTTAAAAGATGATTTAAAAGATGATTTTAGAAGAGGTTTTGAGTGTGGTCGTTATAATACACAAGTTCCATTTGAACAGTGTTGTGAGGTCCCTTACCACAACCCCAAAGGGTTCTGATCCCCCCACCCCAACCCCGAAGGAACCCCCCGGTCCTCAAAGGTTCTCCGGATTCCCAAAGGGCCCGCGGCGCCCCAAAGGCTCCTGAGCCACCATTTTAATACTTTTTAAGGCTTTATTATATATTTTCAGAACAAATTATTATTTTAGGGAATTATTTCGGCAAAACAGTTAGAGACGTTTTAAAGGAGGATTTTAGAAGAGATTTTAGAAGAGAATTCGATGATGAAACTCTGAGGTCATTATAATACGCAAGTTCCATTTGAACAGTGTCGTGAGGTCCTCTACCCCAACCCAAAAGGGTTCCGATTCCCCCCCCCCCACCTCGAAGGCAGCGCCCCGGCCTCCAACGTCCCCCCCACCTCCCCAAGGACCACCCGGCCCTCAAGGGTCCAGCAGACCCTCAAAGGCTCTCCCCGAACCCCGTCTTTCGTTGATGTGTGTTGTCTGAAACTTATGATTTGGGATATGTAAATTACTATTTCGGACTTTTCTGAGCTAGATTTCTTAGTCTTTCGTTGGTGTGTGTTGTCTGAAACCTATGATTTGGGATGTTTGGATTGCAATTTTTGACTTTTCTGAGCTGGATTTCTGAGTCGTTCATATGTATGTGCTGTCAGAAAATTATGACTTGGGATATTTAGTTTGAAAGTTGGACTTTTCAGAGCTAGGATTCTTAGTCTCTCATAATCGTGTTTTGTCTTATACTTATATTTTGGGATGAGTATTTTTCTATTTTCAGGCTTTTCTGAGCTAAGGATTACTAGTTTTTCGTAGGTGACTGTTTTCTGAAAATCATGATTTGGGATATGCAAATTACTATTTCGGGCTTTTCTAAGCTAGATTTCTTAGTCTTTCGTTGGTGTGTGTTGTCTGAAACCTATGATTTGGGATGAGTAGTTTGCTATTTTTGACTTTTCTGAGCTGGATTTCTTAGCCGTTCATAGGTGTTTGTTGTCTGAAAATTATGATTTGGGATGGTTAATTTGCTATTTTTGACTTCTGAGCTGGATTTCATAGCCGTTCATATGTGTGTCTTGTCAGAAAATTATGATTTGGGATGTGTAGTTTGCTATTTCAGGCTTTTCTGAGCTATTTCAGGCTTTTCATAGCCAGATTTCTTAGTATTTCGTAGGTGTGTGTTGTCTGAAACCTATGACTTGGATTGTGTGGGTTGCTATTTTTTTACTTTTCATAGCCAGATTTCTTAGTCTATCGTGGGTGTGTGTTTTCTGAAATCTATGATTAGGAGTGTGTGGATTGCTATTTTTGACTTTTCTGAGCTGGATTTCATAGCCTTTCATAGGGATGTGTTGACTGAAACCTATGATTTGGGATGAGTGGTTTGCTTATTGGACTTTTCAGAGCTGGATTTCTTAGCCGTTTATAGGTGAGTGTTGTCTGAAACCAATGATTTGGGATGCTTTCTTTGCTATTTTTGACTTTTCTGAGCTAGGTTTCATAGCCTTTCATACGTGTGTGTTGTCAGAAAATTATGCTTTGGGATTTGTGGTTTGCTATTTCAGGCTCTTCTGAGCTAAGGTTTCCTAGTATTACATAGGTGAATGTTGTCTGAAACCAATAGTTTGGGATGAGTAGTTAGCTATTTCAGGCATTTATGAGCTAGGTTTCTTAGCCTTTCGTAGGTGTGTGTTGACTGAAACTTATGATTTGGGATGTGTAATTTGCTATTTCCGACTTTTCATAACAAGATTTCTTAGTCTTTCGTAGGTGTGTGGTGTCTGAAACCTATGATTTGGGATGGTTAATTTGCTATTTTTGACTTTTCTAAGCTAGGTTTCATAGCCTTTCATAGGTGTGTGTTGTCAGAAAATTATGCTTTGGGATATGTAGTTTGCTATTTCAGGCTTTTCTGAGCTAAGGTTTCCTAGTATTTCATAGGTGAATGTTGTCTGAAACCAATAGTTTGGGATGAGTAGTTTGCTATTTCAGACATTTATGAGCTAGGTTTCTTAGCCTTTCGTAGGTGTGTGTTGACTGAAACTTATGATTTGGGATATGTAATTTGCTATTTCCGACTTTTCATAACCAGATTTCTTAGTCTTTCGTAGGTGTGTGGTGTCTGAAACCTATGATTTGGGATGTGTGGGTTGCTATTTTTGATGTTTCTGAGCTGGATTTCTTAGCCTTTCGTAGGTGTGTGTTGACTGAAACCTATGATTTGGGATGGTTAATTTGCTATTTTTGACTTTTCTGAGCTAGATTTCTTAGCCTTTCATAGGTGTGTGCTTTCAGAAAATTATGATTTGGGAGGTGTAGGTTTGCTTTTTGGACTTTTTAAAGATAGGACTCTTAGTCACTCATAGGTGTTTATTGTCAGAAACTTCGAGTTTGGGATGAGTATTTGGCTATTTCAGACTGTTCTGAGCTAAGGTTTATTAGTATTTCGTAAGTGACTGTTGTCTGAAACTTATGATTTGGGATATTTAAATAACTATTTCGGGCTTTTCTGAGTTAGAGAGAGAGAGAGAAGGATTTATTGAAAAAAAAAAACATATAAATAAAAAATTATTGCTGCCTCCCCTAAAAAGCAAAGCTTGTCCGTGGGGGAGGTAGAGGAAACAAAATCCATAAAACAAAGAATACTTGGCCACCGACACCACTAATACCATCACACTAAACAATAAATACAAAATAATATCATATATTATACTTCCTCTGGGAACATCATATCAGCAAAACCCCCACAATAAATAAATCAATTAATCAGTCAAAACTCATTTTCAGCAAAAAGCAGTTCCTTAATGATTTTTCTAAAAATATTGGGGTCACCAATAGTCTTAATATCACTATATAAACTATTCCATTTCCGCGTACCTCTATAAAAAACAGAAAAACATGAACGGGAAGATATACCTCTAGGTACACAGAAGTCCGCGCTACCCCTTGTATCATGAGAATGAACAGTAGAACTAATGGACAATCAATCACCAAAACACCGAGACTGAACATCCTGCTACAGTCCAAAAATAAACCACAATATATAGAACTCACGAAGGCCTGCAGCCGGCAAAATTTTTAAAGTTGGGTAAATTTCTCTAACAGACATACGTGGAGATATACCGGCTAAAATTCTTACTGCATGATTTTGTAGAACTCGTGTAGAAGTATTGGTTTTAAGGTAGAAGAAAAAGTAGAGAGCCAAATACTTGAACAATAAAGTATATACGGGTGTATTAAAGAAAAATAAAGATGGCGAAGGACAGACTTGGGAAAACAATGTTGGAGTTTCTTCATTATACCAAGATTTCTTGCCAGAATTTTGCTAGTTAAAGTAACATGTTCCTTAAAAGATAGAGTTTCATCTATTACACTCCCAAGGTATTTAAAAGACGCAGTCTGTTTTATAACGCCATTGGGCATATCTCATTCCTTGATCCATGGGTAAAAGTTTGATGATCGCGAGAAAATAATAAAGTTAGACTTAGCCATGTTAATCCTTAATTTATTTACCCTCAGCCATGCTGTAATTCTATTAACTGATTCCTTCATGGAAATCTTCAGCAGCGCCGCTGTCTTAGCTATGCTAATGACTGTTGTGTCATCAGCAAAAAGTGAAACTGTTTAATTCGTTGGGTTTACCGTTATTTCATTTATTCTATAGCAAAAATTATTTAGACAATTTGGTAAATCATTAATAAATATCAAGAATAATATAGGACCGAGAACTGATCCTTGCAGAACACCTATTTCAATATGCTTTTTTTATGAAGAAGTATAATTTAGTTTGACATACTGATAACGATTAATTAAAAAACTTCTTAAAAAATTTAATGATTTACCCCTCAAACCATACGCCTTACACTTCTTAAGTTGAATTTCATGATCCGCAGTGTTGAAAGCTTTCATCAGATCTAAAAATATAGCACCTATTTTTAAACCTTTATATAATACATCATTAATAATAGTTGTCAAATAAATCATCGCCTGTTCCGTTGTCCTTTTTCTACGGAACCCACATTGTGTCTCTACCAGTAAATTATGATCCTCCAAAAAACTCATCATTCTAATACTAAAACACTTCTCTAAAACACGGGAAATGATGGATAAAACAGATATCGGTCTATAGTTTCCTGGGTCATTTTGAATGCCACCCTTATGAATTGGGGTTAAACGGGCAACTTTAAAACAATCTGGGAATTTTCCTTGAAGAAAACACTCATAAATTAACCCACATAAGACTTCAGCTGCGACAGGCAAAATACATTTAAGTATGTTTAAAGTAATATGATCACTACCAGATGAATTACTAGGCAACCCATAAATAAATTTTTTAATTTCATCAACTGTTAGAAGTCTAAGATGAAGAGACACATCAATGGGGTCCCTCAGTAAGGACTCGGGCGTTGGGTCCCCACTATCAGGCACAACTGACATAGCTAAATTCAGACCAATATTCGAAAAATAACTCTGAAATTCATTGCATATGTCCTTTTCAGAATTCAAAGTCTTTCCCATTACGCTAACTAATTCATCAGGTACACTATCTATTTTTAATCCAATCACTTCTTTTATTAGTCCCCAGGTTTTCTTAGGGTATCCTTCGACCTCCTTAAACTTTTTCTCAAAATATTTCTTTTTTTCATTTCTTAAAATTGTGTTCAACCTTTTTCAAAAAATATTATATAACTGTTGATTTTCTAGTGTTAAGTAAATTATTTGAGCTCTAAACAATTTATCTCTTACATTTATTTTCTTCAAAATCACAGGACCAATCCAAGGTTTTTTACTTGAGTGCTTTCTATTAAACGGTTTTAATATGACTACTTGACTTATCAAGCTCTGCAACTTTTCATAAAATAAAACAAACTTTGAATTTGCGTCCTGAACTTCGCCTAGAACATCGTACCAATCCACTTTTTCTATATAATTATTAAGTTTTACCATGGCACTTTTACTGATCAGTGGAATCCTTGAGTTTTTGCCTTTAAACACCTTCGTGACAGTTTTAAAGCTAGCTAAAACTCCAAAGTGGTCAGATACATCATTGATAAGGACCCTGGGAAGACTCAAGGGTACATTAGAAAGGATATTATCCAGAAGCTTAGCTGATGCTCCTGTAATTCTTGTAGGGATATTTATGCAAGGATGAAACCCGTTGGATAAACTTCTATTAATAAATTCAGTGCTAGCAGATGACTGATCTATAAGGTTAATATTAAAATCCCCCATAATAAGACATGGCATAGAGTTAATCGAAAGTTTCATTAATTGTTCTTCAAATAGTTTCATAGAGTCTTGGAGCAGGCTCTGTGGAGGTCTATATACTACAACAATACAAAAATTCAAATTCTCTCTAGTTATATGTAAAACAAAACACTCGCAAACTTTCTCTCTATATATTGTAAGATCTGCTCTTATTGAAACCTTATAATCAGCCTGAATGTAAGCTGCTAGGCCTCCATGTTGGTAATACTCGCGATTCCTTACATATAAATTATAACCAGGGATATGTAGTAATTGCGAGTTATTATCATTTAACCACGTTTCAGTTAAAGCGATCACCTGAAAGACATTAGTATTTATTAATTCCGATAAAAAATTATGCACAGAATTCAATCCCTGACAATTCAAATGAAAAATGTTAAGGCCAAAATGGCCCCTATCACAATACAAGGGTAGTGCTTCCTCTTTAAAAATATACCTTGATGGTTCATTTGTGAAAATCTCAGTGGCATTAATATCTAAATTTCAATTTTTCCTTTCATTAAACTGGCTGGAAATATCAACCCTTTGACTTTCAAGTTGCAGGACATTACTGTTCCCAGGAGGAAAAACGATATCTCTAACCATCATCAATAAAAGTTAATGCATGTGACGGTAGAGGGTGGCGGTGGGGAAAGAAATCATTATCTACTAAACATATACCTAGACCTAGATAAATACACAAAAAAAATAACAAAATATATTCCGGCAAAGCGGACATACAATTTAAAAAAGCACATTATTGCAAGCTTCATGGCACAAAGCAAAACCATTCAAAAAGACATCAGCCCGCTACCACCCACTCAAAATAATTTCACATTAACAAACATTTTAAATTATTTACTCAAAAATAAAAATTAACATTAACCCAAACATTTCAAATTCATCACTATCAACTTTTCCATATCTATTTGATTAAACCAAGCGAAAAAGAAAAGATAATTAACCAATAAGTAAACTAAACACATTCAATAAAACACTCATTTTTTAGCACCTCTGGAAGCTGCGGAGGGAGGAGGCTTATGTGCAAGTTCCTCAATCCAGTCATCACACGTAAACTTCACTTTCGTACCACCCGGACGTTCAAACTGAAGATATGGTTGAACTGTGTTTGATACCCATGAAGTTATACCCATCGTTTTAAGACACAATTTTTTTTCATATAGTTTTTTTCTTGCCTCTCTCACAGAAAATGGGGCATCATCACTCCCATAAATGTTTCCCTGGTTTGCTATATTTCTTCCTTTAAGGTTCTTCCCATTTTTAAGTATTTCAATCTTTTTTCAACAGTTTTTTACATTAACCTTAAAAAATGTATTATCCTTTTCTATTACAACAACTGAAAAATGATATATCAGTGGTCAATTGAGTACATCCGTGCATATCTCGGTAAACATATGTTTAGCTTGATCTTCATCCTCACAGACTGCATTCCATACAACCAAATTATTTTCTTTAGGCTGATACTCTGCAGCCATAAGCCTATCAGACATACATAGGGTCTTTTCTTTAAAATATTTAACTTCTGACTGCAGGTTAAAATTATCATTTTTCAGCAAAGAAATGTCATTTTCTACAGCATTTGTACAAGACTTAATCCCGGAGAATTCAGACCTTAAGGCTAATTGCTCTGATTCAATTGCTTTTATTCTATTTTCTACTACAATGAATCGCTGTTCAATTGATTGGACTGAGCTATGAGTTTCACGCATAATGTTCATCATCTTTGCAATTTCCTCTGATAGGGTCATTAACGAAACCTGAGTTGTCACTGGCTTCCGAGTATCCGGATTTCCTGACGTATTTGGGGTACTTGTGGCAATATCCTCACTAGAATCAATATCTGGACGACTCCTTTTATTTTTTTTCTTGCCCATCTTAACTTAATAATAGCTAAAATTGACTTACTGGCAAAAGAAGAAGCCACCAGTCCTAACTCAGTGCTTTGTCCCCACTGCACTTTCCCTTTAATCTCATATAACGAATAATTTGAGCCTTAAATCACTTTGGAGGAATAACAGCTGATCATTTCCGTTGTTGAGTTTTCTATTCCTTTAATCTCATATCACGAATAATTTGAGCCTTAAATCACTTTGGAGGAATAACAGCTAATCATTTCCGTTGTTGAGTTTTATTTAGGGAAAGGCTTGTATTTTCAGATTGTCTTTTATCAGATTGTACAAAGTTTTCATTATATCACAGCATGCAGATAATTTAGCAATAATCCATCGTCATTCCTTTCATTACGTGATTCATAGAGTGGGCGATAGCAAGCAATACGGTCTTAACCGGTTGAGCAATGAATCATGACAGAGTTGGAGTTGGATTTCTTAGTCTTTCATAGGTGTGTGGTGTCTGAAACCTATGATTTGGGATGAGTGGTTTGCTTTTTGGACTTTTCTGAGCTGGATTTCTGAGCCTTTCGTAGGTGTGTGTTGACTGAAACCTATGATTTGGGATTTGTAGTTTGCTATTTTTGACTTTTCTGAGCTAGGTTTCTTAGCCTTTCATAGGTATGTGTTATCAGAAAATTATGATTTGGGATGTGTAGTTTGCTATTTCAGGCTTTTCTGAGCTAAGGATTTCTAGTATTTCGTAGGTGAATTTTGTCTGAAACCAATAGTTTGGGATGAGTAGTTTACTATTTTTGACTTTTCTGAGCTAGGTTTCTTAGTCTTTCGTTGGTGTGTGTTGACTGAAACCTATGATTTGGGATATATAGTTTGCTATTTTTCACTTTTCTGAGCTGTAGTTATTAGCCTTTCTTAGGTGTGTGTTGTCTGAAACCTATGATTGGGAAGAGTGGTTTGCTATTTTTTTCTTTTCTGAGCTAGATTTCTTAGCATTTAATTGGTGTGTGTTGTCAGAAAATTAAGATTTGGGATATGTAGTTTGCTGTTTGGACTTTTCAGAGCTATGATTCTTAGTCCATCATAGGCGTTTGTTGTCGAAACTTCTAGTTTGGGATGAGTAGTTTGCTATTTCAGGCTTTTCTGAGCTAAGGTTTCTTAGTCTTTCATAGGTAAATGTTGTCTGAAACCTATGATTTTGGATATGCAAATTACTATTTCGGGATTTTGCAAGCTAGATTTCTTAGTCATTAGTTTGTGTGTGTTATCCGAAACCTAAGATTTGGGATATATGAATTACTATATTGGGCTTTTCCGAGTTAGATTTATTAGTCTTTCATAGGTCTGTGTTGTCTAAAACCTATGATTTGGAATGTATGGGTTGCTATTTTTTGAATTTTCCGAGCTGGATTTCTTAGCCGTTCATAGGTGAGTGCTGTCTGAAACTTATGATTTGGGATGTTTAAATTTGCTATTTCAAGCTTTTATTAGCTAGGTTTCTCAGCCTTTCATAGGTGAGTATTGTCAGAAAATTATGACTTGGGATGTGTAGTTTGCTATTTGAAGTTTTCAGAGCTAGGAGTCTAAGTCCATCATAGATGTTTGTTGTCTGAAACCAATAGTTTGGGATGAGTAGTTTGCTATTTCAGGCTTTTCTGAGCTAGATTTTTTAGCCATTCATTGGTGTGTGCTTTCAGAAAATTATGATTTGAGATATGTAAATTACTATTTCGGGCTTTTCTGAGTTGGACACTTCTAAATTTTTCCGTAGAAGATAGGAAAAGTTATACTATGATTGTGATTATTTTCCATGAAGATAAAAAGTTTCACTTTAATTCTAAATTTTCTTAAATTCAATTCTGACCTTTCTCAAAGAGATGAAAAAAATTAAAGTTCTGTTCCAAATATTTTCCCGGAAGAAGAAAAGTTCAACTTCGATTCTGAATTTTCTCAATGAAAATGAAATAAGTTATTGATCAAATCTATTTTCCCAAAATAATATAAAAATTTCCACTTCAGTTCAGATTTTTTTCTCAAAGAGTTGAAGAAATTTAAAGTTCTGTTCCAAATTTTTCGTAGAAGATAGGAAAAGTTATACTTTGATCGTGAATATTCGAGTTCTATTCTGAATTTTATCAAAGAACACAATTCAATTCTAATTTCCCCAATAAAAAATTTAAAGTTCAATTCTAAATTTTTTGGTGGAAAATAGAAATAGTAATGCCATACATGTGAATATTTTCCAGGAAGATAAAAAGTTCTAGTTCAATTTAAAATTTTCTCAACGAAGTGAAGAAGAATTAAAGTTCTCTTCTGAATTTTACCAAAGGACACACTTCAATTCTAATTTCACCAGAGAAAATGAAAATCTTCCACTTCAGTTCCTTATTTCACAAAGACATAAAGAAATTTAAAGTTCAATTCTAAATTTTTCTGTGGAAGATAGAAAAAGTAATACCATTCTTGTGAATATTTTCATGGAAGATAAACAGTTCTAGTTCAATTTAAAATTTTCTCAACGAAGTGAATGAAAGTTCAAGTTCTCTTCTGAATTTTCTCAATGAAAAAGAAATTAGTCATTGATCATTTCTATTTTTTACGAATAATATAAAAATTTTCCAAATTAGTTCAGATCTGGCTCAAAGAGATGAAAAATTTAAAATACTGTTCCAAATTTTTCACTGAAGATAAAAAAGTTCAAGTTCTCTTCGGAATTTTATCAAAGAACACAATTCAATTCTAATTTCTCCAGAGAAAATAAAAATCTTCCACTTCAGTTCTTTATTTCACAAAGACATAAAGAAATTTAAAGTTAAATTCTAAATTTTTCGGTGGAAGATAGAAAAAGTAAAACCATACTTGTGAATATTTTCCCGGAAGATAAAAAGTACTAGTTCAATTTAAAATTTTCTCAACGAAGTGAAGAAAAGTTCAAGTTCTCTACTGAATTTTACCAAAGAACACACTTCAATTATAATTTATACAGATAAAATAGAAATCTTCCACTTCACTTTTTTAGATCACAATTAAGTAATGAAACTTAAATTTCAATTATAAATTTTTCGGTGGGGGATATAAAAATTAATACAATACTTGGGATTATTTTCCCGGAAGATAAAAAGTTCTAGTCCAACTTAAAATTTTGTAAAAGAAGTCAAGGAAAGTTCATGTTCTCTACTGAATTTTACCAAAGAACATAATTCAATTCTAATTTCTCCAGAGAAAATAAAAAGCTTCCACGTCACTTCTTTATTTCACAAAAAGAAATTTAAAGTTCAATTCTAAATTTTTCGGTGGAAGATAGAAAAAGTAATACCATACTTGTGAATATTTTCCCGGACGAAAAAAGTTCTAGTTCAATTTAAAATTTTCTCAACGAAGTGAAGAAAAGTTCAAGTTCTCTTCTGAACTTTACCAAAGAACACACTTCAATTCTAATTTCTCCAGAGAAAATAAAAATCTTCCACTTCAGTTTTAAGTTCTCCAAAGAAATAAAGAAATTTAAAGTTCTATTCTAAATTTTTAGATGGAAGATAGAAAAAGTAATACTATGACTGCGATTGTTTTCCATGAAGATCAAAAGTTTCACTTTATTTATAAATTTTCTTAAATTCAGTTCTGATTTTTCAAAAAGAGATGAAAAATTTAAAGTTCTGTTCCAAATTTTTCATAGAAGATAGAAAAAGTTATACATTGATTGTGAATATTCAACATGAAGATAAGGAACTCCACTTTAATTCTGAATTTTCTCGAAGTGCAAATTTTTCAAGTTCTCTTTTAAATTTTCGTAAATAAGAGAAAAAAATTAACTCATTTATGAATTTTGCAACTGACAATGAAAAAAACCGTCGGCTTAAGTTACGAATTTCTCAAAGACATATAAAATTTAAATTTCAGTTCTCAAATATTCCATAGAAGATGGGAAAAGTTATACAAAGATTGTAATTATTTTCCAGTGAAGATAAAAAGTTTCACTTTAATTCTAATTTTCTTAAGTTCACTACCGATTTTTTGCAAAGAGATGAAAAATTTAAAGTTCTGTTCTAAATTTTTCATAGAAGAAAGAAATAGTTATACATTTATTTGAACTTTTAACATGAAGATAAGGAGCATCATTATAATTCTGAGTTTTCTCGGAGAAGTGCAAAATGTTCAAGTTCACTTCTGAATTTTATTAAAGAAGTGAAAAAAGTTATCTCAATTCTGAATTTTACGAATTAAAATGAAAAAAGCTTCCATTTCAGTTCTTAAATCCTCAAAGACATAAAAAATTCAAAGTTCTCTTCTAATTTTTCCAAGAAAATAAAAAGACACCACTTCAGTTCTGGTTTTTTCTCAAAGAGATGAAAAATTTAAAGTTCTTTTCTAATTTTAAGTTAAATTTTAGCTCCTTTGTCTTATGGATTTACCCATCAAATTTTTAAATTAGAAAATGAGTGACTCGTTCTATTATTAAAGACAATCGTCCAAACTCGTTCATCTAACCTTCAAAACAATAGGTTAGGTTAGGTATAAATAAATATTAATAAATAAATAGAAACATTTCCACATGTTTAAGTTAGGTTAGGTTAACTTATCATGAGCACTCATGATAAGTTAACCTAACCTAACCTAACTTAAACATGTGGAAATGTTTATATTTATTTATTAATATTTATTTATACCTAACCTAACCTATTGTTTTGAAGGTTTTTGAACTTTTCTTCACTTCGTTGAGAAAATTTTAAATTGAACTAGAACTTTTTATCTTCCGGGAAAATATTCACAAGTATGGTATTACTTTTTCTATCTTCCACCGAAAAATTTAGAATTGAACTTTAAATTTCTTTATGTCTTTGTGAAATAAAGAAGTGAAGTGGAAGATTTTTATTTTCTCTGGAGAAATTAGAATTGAATTGTGTTCTTTGGTAAAATTCCGAAGAGAACTTGAACTTTTTTATCTTCAGTGAAAAATTTGGAACAGTATTTTAAATTTTTCATCTC